>NC_092285.1:15444746-15738348 GCF_036320965.1 Panulirus ornatus
CCTTACTTCCTCAGTCAAGTCTAGAAACTTTCAAACTATAATTTATTTCTACTTTTATATTTCAAGCAAGATAGCCTTCGAATAGGACATATTTTGCCTGCGTCATGTTATTCACAACAGAATAACACGTTTTATCTTTTGAAATTCATTACGTCTGTATGGGAAATGTTGGGCGAGTGTGGTTTCAGGGTGCAATTCTACCTGTTATCCAGACTCGGGTATGATTATTGTGATTTTCCATTCTGATGACAGATGAAAATGACATGATTTTAAAGCAAAACAACAAATAGAGTTTTGTAATGTTTGATAGATTATTAATATAAAACGGTTCAGGCTGAATTCGGATTATGGACAGGGACGAGGACTATAAAGTCTTGTTTATTGATGGGCTGTGGATACACGTCAGCACGTGTGTAATTTTGCCCGTGCGCTTTTTCTGTTCTTTACATATTGAGAAGTTGAAATGACACATCCTTTTACATACATCTAAGCACTATGTTTCATCCTCGTCCATGTGGGTGTAAAGGTCAGCGATCTTGCCTTCTGTGTGAAAAGGATCATGGTGCGTGGAAGACAGAATCGTGGGTGACTGAGGAAGACAAGGTAAACTGTTCCACCATAAAGTACCTCATACTTAACCATATGAACAAATTACGATGGTCTGGATAGTTTATACCACTACGGTTGGGCCTATGACCTTACTTACGTGGTTTTGTAAGTCTTCTATCCCTGGAGTTTAACTTATCAAAATTCTGCAGGTGAACCAGAGGACACACCTTGTAGGAGATTAGGCCTACGACATTAAGTAAATGAAAATTTGGCAGGGCTCTGCTCACTTTAACCTAGCCTTATGACCTTGCCTCCAACGTTATACAACAATCCTATATTGTCACACAAAATAAGGTGTTAAAAGAGCATCCCCGACCACTGCTCACCTAATCTTACGCTCAACTTTACCATCAATTTCACCATTTAATTATACCTTCAACCTCACTAATCATGCTACAGTGCAGGACTGACTCCACCCCGTTAAGGGAGAGTTGGCCCAGAGGACAAAAAAAAGCATTGGCCCTGATTTTTTCTCACATTGGCCTAAGGGCTGAGTCTCATGAGATAACCTTGAGTCATCATGGTCCATCATGAGGTCGATTTGCATGGGTTCGCATTCTTGTAGCAATCTGCCTACACCCAACCCTGTTCATTTTCTCTATGTTGCTGTTCGATAAATAGGTACCTGGTTTAGACGGGTGTGAGTGTATACATACATGCATAGAAGAAAAGACAAATTACATATAAACAAGAAATGGGGTAATAGCATAAAACTTTCCTCATAACATACAACACACAGTAAGTAATCATATAAATACATACTCACACACCTGATAACTTCTTCAAGATCTTTCAGACTTTTTTCTTGTGCTTGTGTAGGCATGCAGTGCTTGATATTTTTTTCACATTTGTATTGTGATAATGACAGTTCTTTCCAGTTAAGTATGCCATTTTTAATGGACTTCTGGAAGACAATTGTAGACTGTTTGTAGTATTGAGATGATGTATTCATTCCTATTTTGGTGTTATCTCCATATGAAGCCACTTCACAAAGTAAAGATATATTAAAGATCTTGTATTTTGATTGTGGACTTATAAATCTTTTCTTTGTATTTTGTATTTAATGACCCTGAGCTCTTCTATTGGGCAGGAATGGTCGTACATTTACTGTCCACTGTGTGATTTTGCTTGGCCAGGATGGGAAACAAACAGTTGGAGAATTCACCCAAACCACCAAGGGGAACCCATAAAGTAGGTGTAACACATACTTATTTGATTTTACATTCCAGAAAAGGCAGAGAAAACTGCTAAAGAAATTCCCTTATCTTTAGGAACTGGCATTAATCATTTTGTATATATTATATATTACATATACTTTGTCGGTGTCTCCCGTGTTAGCAAGGTAGTGCAAGGAAACAGACGAAAGAATGGCCCAACCCACCCACATTCACATGTATGTACATAAACGCCCACACACGCACACATACATATATATATTTCAACGTACACAAACATATACATACACTGACATTCAAACTACTACTATTTGCCATTTCCCACATTAGTGAGGTAGTGTTAACAACAGAGGACTGGGCCTTTGAGGGAATATCCTCACTTGGCCCCCTACTCTTGCTGCTGCCTTCATCCATTCCCGTTGCCACCCCGCCACACATGAAACAGCACACCCCTCCCACCGTGCGCGCGCTTGAGGTAGCGCAAGGAAAAGACAATAAAGGCCACATTCATTCACACTCAGTCTCTAGCTGTCATGTGTAATGCACCGAAACCACAGCTCCCTTTCCGCATCCAGGCCCCACAAAACTTTCCATGATTTACCCCAGACGCTTCACATGCCCTGTATCAATCCACTGACTGCACGCCCACCCCAGTATACTACAGTGTTCCAATTCACTCTATTCCTTGCACGCCTTTCACCCTCCTGTATTCTCAGGCCCCGATCACTCAAAATCTTTTTCTCTCCATCCATCCACCTCCAGTTTGGTCTCCCACTTCTCCTCATTCCCTCCACTTCTGACACATATATCCTCTTTGTCAATCTTTCCTCACTCATTCTCTCCTTGTGACCAAACCATTTCAATACACCCTCTTCTGCTCTCTCACCCGCACTATTTTTATTACCACACATCTCTCTTACCCTTTCATTACTTACTCGATCATTTCATAAGTAAAGCAAAATGTTATGAATCAAATATGTTGTATTTTTCAGTAAAAGGTATTTAAGTGCTAAGTTTCTGACTACTGTACAGACTTTAAACCCATTTTAAAGTCTTTTAAAGTATTATTCAGTTTATTTAAAACTTACTCTGTGGGTAATATTGTTATGTTTATTTTTTTCCTACATATATGCCATTTCCCACATTTGCGAGGTAGTGTTAAGAACAGACAACTGAGCATTAGAGGGAATATCCTCACTTGGCCCCCTTCTCTGTTCCTTTTTTTGGAAAAGTAAAAAATGGGAGGGGAGGATTTCCAGCCCTCTGCTCCCTCCCCCTTTAGTCACCTTCTACAACACGCAGGGAATACTTGGAAAATATTCTTATGTCTATCATAGGAGTTAATTAGCAAAAGTTAAAGAAGTTTTAGATCTTGAGAGCCATGATAGATATTAAGTAGTTATTTATGCAAAATTTGGTTCTGAATTGATTTACTCTATTATCAGGTTTGAAAAAGTACTTGTTTACTGTATTATGTAAGGTATGCACTACTTCTTTCTGTAAGGTGCTTACTGCTCTACTATGTAAGGTACTTACTACTGCTCTATGTAAGGTACTTTCTAATATACTTTTACTTTTGTGATCCTTTATTACACTGATATCTATCGTTCCATTACAGTACCTTGTACGCCATGTCACACAGTTGCAATAGAATGGCATATAAAGACATTTTTATATTTTGAATATGTGCCTTTTTCATACCGAGGTATGTTGAAAATGCAATATTCAGCTGCAGTACTCGAAGCATTTCTTGAAATATTTGAAAAATTATTTGACCATCACCTTATTGAAGTATTTGATTAAATTTTGCTAGTGAAATTGGATTAAGTACAAAACTGAGAAATGGAAAATAGTTGCTGATTCAAAATTATGTGCTCTGAGAGGTTGTGGTAGAATGGGTAGGGGGTGAAGACTCTGGGAGCATTGAGGAATGTGTGGAAAGAGAAGTCATTATCTGGGAGGGCAAAAATGTGTGTGTTTGAGGGTATAGTACTCCCAACAGTGTAGTTTGGATACAAGGCATGGGCTATAGATGAGAATGTGCAAAGGAAGGTGAATTTGTTGGAAATTAAATGTTTGAGGACGATATGTGAGGAGGGTTGACCGAGTAAGTAATAAAGGGTAAAAGAGAGTTATGGCAATAAGAAGGGTGTGGTTTAGAGACCTAAAGTGGGTGTGCTGAAATGGTTTGAACTTATACTCCTTCATTGTCCTCATTTATTATCCATTACCATCCCTTTAATACTTATTCCTGAGCCCATTTTGTGCCTGTCACCCCTCTTCACAGCCTTTTACCCATCATTTCACCTGCCACTCTTAAAATTACCTGACTCATCAACTTTCAACTCTTTCATCCCGTACATTTCATATCCCTTCTCCATCTTGCCCATTAGCCTCTCCACATCCCATGCAACTCTCACACCATTCAATCATACTTCAGTTACCTTTCACTTCATCTTAGACTCTTCCTTTTGCTTTGATATACATCATTCCATCTCTAAACATAACTTAAGAGGTTTTATCTCAGTGTTAGAAGTTTGAACTTTAAGTGGAATGACCTAACAGTGTACACACTATTAGAAAAGTAGGATGGCATTGCAAGGACAGGTTACTAAGTTCATACTGCATGTAATCGTTTATCGTCCTGTCTTTTCATATCCAACCTGCCTTCTCTTTTGACTTAACCCCATTTTTAATTTTGTCTCATCTGACTTTCTGGTTATCTTCAGCTCTCCTTTTTCTCCCTTTTGTGGCTTATTGCTTTCTTTACCCTCTACCTTAGCTCTTCCCCTCTCTTGGCCATCTATCCATAGCTCCTCTTTTCTGGGTCAATCCTTTCCTTCACTCTACCCTACCTTTGGCTTAACTTATCTCTTCTCCTGATCCTACCCTTTCTTCTTTGGCATTCTAATGCAGCTTTTGAGCACATTACATCAAGATATCTGTATTCATGTGGCAAAAGCCCATGGTGTGCTACTCTATCAACATTCATACTTTCCTCTGATATTGAGTTTGAATTGCTTTCTTGCCAGTTGTATATCTTTCTCATTAATTTTTTAATCCAGTTTTTGGACAACACTCTTGTAACCTTAATTTCCTTTAAAAAAGTTTATCTTACTGCTTGCTCCTTTGTTGCATTACTTTACATTGACACTAGTTTTATTATTCATGACTGGTGTGGTTTGCAGTCAAAAAGTCCACTTCTTTCAGCTGTCAGTCAGATGCCTACTGAATGTAACTAGTTGGCAGTGCAGTAGTTACTGTCAGAATTTTTACATGGTATTTTTTCATTGTTTTTTCCCACACTTAAAGTGTTTTTAAATTACTAGCACTTGATTTTATCCATTTGATGCTTATTCAGAATTTCACACTCCAGCTTTTGTCTCTCAAACTCAAACTTTTATTTACATTCAGAGTCACTTTCCAAATTGGTTGCTTCTTATCTTATCCATATATCATGAATTTCTCAGGCTCTGTGGAATAAAATTACTACTTGAGTTTGTGTCTGAAGAAGAAGAAAAGGACCTCTTAGTTTATATGGATGAAATACCATGGGATCTATCTCAGAGTGGACGACGGAAACAGGTAGGAAGTCAGTTATGTTAGAAAAGTTGTGATGAGTTATCATTTATTGAATCCATTGCTTGATCTTAAATATATGTTTAGGCACTAAGAAACAGTTTTTATACTAAAAGGAAAAATTGCCCTTTCATCATTGTGCATTGTCTATTTTGGTGCAGTTAATCATTAAACTTTGGTACTTATAGCAGATGCAAGTGTAGATGACTGCAGTGCATGACAATAGATGAATTAATTTTATCTGCCATTGTTCATATTACCTACTTTCAGGAAGTGCCTGTATGCGAGTCATATAATGCTGCTGGATGAATATTTCACATTTCAGTCACGTTTTTTTGTAGGTACAAACATCATCCCAGTGTGTTGTCAGATTAACACATCCACTATGGTAGTCATTTTTAGAATAGAATTTTTTTATATTATTAGTGTTTTTATATATATATATATATATATATATATATATATATATATATATATATATATTATTTTTTTTTATTATACTTTGTCGCTGTCTCCCGCGTTTGCGAGGTAGCGCAAGGAAACAGACGAAAGAAATGGCCCAACCCCCCCCCCATACACATGTATATACATACGTCCACACACGCAAATATACATACCTACACAGCTTTCCATGGTTTACCCCAGACGCTTCACATGCCTTGATTCAATCCACTGACAGCACGTCAACCCCGGTATACCACATCGCTCCAATTCACTCTATTCCTTGCCCTCCTTTCACCCTCCTGCATGTTCAGGCCCCGATCACACAAAATCTTTTTCACTCCATCTTTCCACCTCCAATTTGGTCTCCCACTTCTCCTCGTTCCCTCCACCTCCGACACATATATCCTCTTGGTCAATCTTTCCTCACTCATTCTCTCCATGTGCCCAAACCACTTCAAAACACCCTCTTCTGCTCTCTCAACCACGCTCTTTTTATTTCCACACATCTCTCTTACCCTTACGTTACTTACTCGATCAAACCACCTCACACCACACATTATCCTCAAACATCTCATTTCCAGCACATCCATCCTCCTGCACACAACTCTATCCATAGCCCACGCCTCGCAACCATACAACATTGTTGGAACCACTATTCCTTCAAACATACCCATTTTTGCTTTCCGAGATAATGTTCTCGACTTCCACACATTCTTCAAGGCCCCCAGAATTTTCGCCCCCTCCCCCACCCTATGATCCACTTCCGCTTCCATGGTTCCATCCGCTGCCAGATCCACTCCCAGATATCTAAAACACTTCACTTCCTCCAGTTTTTCTCCATTCAAACTCACCTCCCAATTGACTTGACCCTCAACCCTACTGTACCTAATAACCTTGCTCTTATTCACATTTACTCTTAACTTTCTTCTTCCACACACTTTACCAAACTCAGTCACCAGCTTCTGCAGTTTCTCACATGAATCAGCCACCAGCGCTGTATCATCAGCGAACAACAACTGACTCACTTCCCAAGCTCTCTCATCCCCAACAGACTTCATACTTGCCCCTCTTTCCAAAACTCTTGCATTTACCTCCCTAACAACCCCATCCATAAACAAATTAAACAACCATGGAGACATCACACACCCCTGCCGCAAACCTACATTCACTGAGAACCAATCACTTTTCTCTCTTCCTACACGTACACATGCCTTACATCCTCGATAAAAACTTTTCACTGCTTCTAACAACTTGCCTCCCACACCATATATTCTTAATACCTTCCACAGAGCATCTCTATCAACTCTATCATATGCCTTCTCCAGATCCATAAATGCTACATACAAATCCATTTGCTTTTCTAAGTATTTCTCACATACATTCTTCAAAGCAAACACTTGATCCACACATCCTCTACCACTTCTGAAACCACACTGCTCTTCCCCAATCTGATGCTCTGTACATGCCTTCACCCTCTCAATCAATACCCTCCCATATAATTTACCAGGAATACTCAACAAACTTATACCTCTGTAATTTGAGCACTCACTCTTATCCCCTTTGCCTTTGTACAATGGCACTATGCATGCATTCCGCCAATCCTCAGGCACCTCACCATGAGTCATACCTACATTAAATAACCTTACCAACCAGTCAACAATACAGTCACCCCCTTTTTTAATAAATTCCACTGCAATACCATCCAAACCTGCTGCCTTGCCGGCTTTCATCTTCCGCAAAGCTTTCACTACCTCTTCTCTGTTTACCAAATCATTTTCCCTAACCCTCTCACTTTGCACACCACCTCGACCAAAACACCCTATATCTGCCACTCTATCATCAAACACATTCAACAAACCTTCAAAATACTCACTCCATCTCCTTCTCACATCACCACTACTTGTTATCACCTCCCCATTTGCGCCCTTCACTGAAGTTCCCATTTGCTCCCTTGTCTTACGCACTTTATTTACCTCCTTCCAGAACATCTTTTTATTCTCCCTAAAATTTAATGATACTCTCTCACCCCAACCCTCATTTGCCCTTTTTTTCACCTCTTGCACCTTTCTCTTGACCTCCTGTCTCTTTCTTTTATACATTGTAGATTTATGTGCTGAAAAAGGACTGATGATTGGGAATACCTGGTTTAAAAAGCGAGATATACATAAGTATACTTATGTAAGTAGGAGAGATGGCCAGAGAGCGTTATTGGATTACGTGTTAATTGACAGGCGTGCGAAAGAGAGACTTTTGGATGTTAATGTGCTGAGAGGTGCAACTGGAGGGATGTCTGATCATTATCTTGTGGAGGCTAAGGTGAAGATTTGTATGGGTTTTCAGAAAAGAAGAGTGAATGTTGGGGTGAAGAGTGTGGTGAGAGTAAGTGAGCTTGGGAAGGAGACCTGTGTGAGGAAGTACCAGGAGAGACTGAGTACAGAATGGAAAAAGGTGAGAACAATGGAAGTAAGGGGAGTGGGGGAGGAATGGGATGTATTTAGGGAATCAGTGATGGATTGCGCAAGAGATGCTTGTGGCATGGGAAGAGTGGGAGGTGGGTTGATTAGAAAGGGTAGTGAGTGGTGGGATGAAGAAGTAAGAGTATTAGTGAAAGAGAAGAGAGAGGCATTTGGACGATTTTTGCAGGGAAAAAATGCAATTGAGTGGGAGATATATATATATATATATATATATATATATATATATATATATATATATATATATATATATATCCCTTGGGATAGGGGAGAAAGAATACTTCCCACGTATTCCCTGCGTGTCGTAGAAGGCGACTAAAAGGGGAGGGAGCGGGGGGCTGGAAATCCTCCCCTCTCAATTTTTTTTAATTTTCCAAAAGAAGGAACAGAGAAGGGGGCCAGGTGAGGATATTCCCTCAGTGGACCAGTTCTCTGTTCTTAACGCTACCTCGCTAACGCGGGAAATGGCGAATAGTTTGAAAAAAAAAAAAAAAAAATATATATATATATATATATATATATATATATATATATAAACCATATATATATGAATTGATAGATATATGAGTTGATAGAGATGCTCTGTGGAAGGTATTAAGAATATATGGTGTGGGAGGCAAGTTGTTAGAAGCAGTGAAAAGTTTTTATCGAGGATGTAAGGCATGTGTACGTGTAGGAAGAGAGGAAAGTGATTGGTTCTCAGTAAATGTAGGTTTGCGGCAGGGGTGTGTGATGTCTCCATGGTTGTTTAATTTGTTTATGGATGGGGTTGTTAGGGAGGTGAATGCAAGAGTTTTGGAAAGAGGGGCAAGTATGCAGTCTGTTGGGGATGAGAGAGCTTGGGAAGTGAGTCAGTTATTGTTCGCTGATGATACAGCGCTGGTGGCTGATTCATGTGAGAAACTGCAGAAGCTGGTGACTGAGTTTGGTAAAGTGTGTGAAAGAAGAAAGTTAAGAGTAAATGTGAATAAGAGCAAGGTTATTAGGTACAGTAGGGTTGAGGGTCAAGTCAATTGGGAGGTGAGTTTGAATGGAGAAAAACTGGAGGAAGTGAAGTGTTTTAGATATCTGGGAGTGGATCTGGCAGCGGATGGAACCATGGAAGCGGAAGTGGATCATAGGGTGGGGGAGGGGGCGAAAATTCTGGGAGCCTTGAAGAATGTGTGGAAGTCGAGAACATTATCTCGGAAAGCAAAAATGGGTATGTTTGAAGGAATAGTGGTTCCAACAATGTTGTATGGTTGCGAGGCGTGGGCTATGGATAGAGTTCTGCGCAGGAGGATGGATGTGCCGGAAATGAGATGTTTGAGGACAATGTGTGGTGTGAGGTGGTTTGATCGAGTAAGTAACGTAAGGGTAAGAGAGATGTGTGGAAATAAAAAGAGCGTGGTTGAGGGAGGAGAAGAGGGTGTTTTGAAATGGTTTGGGCACATGGAGAGAATGAGTGAGGAAAGATTGACCAAGAGGATATATGTGTCGGAGGTGGAGGGAACGAGGAGAAGAGGGAGACCAAATTGGAGGTGGAAGGATGGAGTGAAAAAGATTTTGTGTGATCGGGGCCTGAACATGCAGGAGGGTGAAAGGAGGGCAAGGAATAGAGTGAATTGGAGCGATGTGGTATACCAGGGTTGATGTGCTGTCAGTGGATTAAATCAGGGCATGTGGAGCGTCTGGGGTAAACCATGGAAAGCTGTGTAGGTATGTATATTTGCGTGTGTGGACGTATGTATATACATGTGTATGGGGGGGGGGTTGGGCCATTTCTTTCGTCTGTTTCCTTGCGCTACCTCGCAAACACGGGAGACAGCGACAAAGCAAAAAAAAAAAATATAGATATGAATCGGATCGATGTGGTATACCGGGGTTGACGTGCTGTCAGTGGATTGAATCAGGGCATGTGAAGCGTCTGGGGTAAACCATGGAAAGCTGTGTAGGTATGTATATTTGCGTGTGTGGACGTATGTATATACATGTGTATGGGGTTGGGTTGGGCCATTTCTTTCGTCTGTTTCCTTGCGCTACCTCGCAAACGCGGGAGACAGCGACAAAGCAAAAAAAAAATATATATATTTTTTTTTTTTTTTTCCGCTGTCTCCCGCGTTTGCGAGGTAGCGCAAGGAAACAGACGAAAGAAATGGCCCAACCCACCCCCATACACATGTATATACATATGTCCACACACGTAAATATACATACCTACACAGCTTTCCATGGTTTACCCCAGACGCTTCACATGCCTTGATTCAATCCACTGACAGCACGTCAACCCCGGTATACCACATCGCTCCAATTCACTCTATTCCTTGCCCTCCTTTCACCCTCCTGCATGTTCAGGCCCCGATCACACAAAATCTTTTTCACTCCATCTTTCCACCTCCAATTTGGTCTCCCTCTTCTCCTCGTTCCCTCCACCTCCGACACATATATTCTCTTGGTCAATCTTTCCTCACTCATTCTCTCCATGTGCCCGAACCATTTCAAAACACCCTCTTCTGCTCTCTCAACCACGCTCTTTTTATTTCCACACATCTCTCTTACCCTTACGTTACTTACTCGATCAAACCACCTCACACCACACATTGTCCTCAAACATCTCATTTCCAGCACATCCATCCTCCTGCGCACAACTCTGTCCATAGCCCACGCCTCGCAACCATACAACATTGTTGGAACCACTATTCCTTCAAACATACCCATTTTTGCTTTCCGAGATAATGTTCTCGACTTCCACACATTCTTCAAGGCTCCCAGAATTTTTGCCCCCTCCCCCACCCTATGATCCACTTCCGCTTCCATGGTTCCATCCGCTGCCAGATCCACTCCCAGATATCTAAAACACTTCACTTCCTCCAGTTTTTCTCCATTCAAACTCACCTCCCAATTGACTTGACCCTCAACCCTACTGTACCTAATAACCTTGCTCTTATTCACATTTACTCTTAACTTTCTTCTTTCACACACTTTACCAAACTCAGTCACCAGCTTCTGCAATTTCTCACATGAATCAGCCACCAGCGCTGTATCATCAGCGAACAACAACTGACTCACTTCCCAAGCTCTCTCATACCCAACAGACTTCATACTTGCCACTCTTTCCAAAACTCTTGCATTCACCTCCCTAACAACCCCATCCATAAACAAATTAAACAACCATGGAGACATCACACACCCCTGCCGCAAACCTACATTCACTGAGAACCAATCACTTTCCTCTCTTCCTACACGTACACATGCCTTACATCCTCGATAAAAACTTTTCACTGCTTCTAACAACTTGCCTCCCACACCATATATTCTTAATACCTTCCACAGAGCATCTCTATCAACTCTATCATATGCCTTCTCCAGATCCATAAATGCTACATACAAATCCATATATATCTTTTCTTTCTTTCGTACTATTCGCCATTTCCCGCATTAGCGAGATAGCGTTAAGAACAGAGGACTGGGCCTTTGAGGGAATATCCTCACCTGGCCCCCTTATCTGTTCCTTCTTTTAGAAAATTGAAAAAAAAAGAGAGGGGAGGATTTCCAGCCACCCGCTCCCTCCCCTTTTAGTCGCCTTCTACGACATGCAGGGAATACGTGGGAAGTATTCTTTCTCCCCTATCCCCAGGGATAAATATGTATATATATATTCTTCTTCTTCTTTTAAACTATTCGCCATTTCCCGCGTTAGCGAGGTAGCATTAGGAACAGAGGACTGGGCCTTTTTTGGGATATCCTCACCTGGCCTCCTCTGTTCCTTCTTTTGGAGAAAAAAAAACAAAAAAAAACGAGAGGGGATGATTTCCAGCCCCCCGCTCCCTCCCCTTTTAGTCGCCTTCTACGACACGCAGGGAATACGTGGGAAGTATTCTTAATCCCCTATCCCCAGGGATAATATATATATATATAAAAATGTAGCTTAGACATTGAAGCTTATTGATACAGTGGTTAAATTGATGAGAACTGCTATTGACGTTTGTGTAAATAAATTATACATTTCCTTTTTCCATAGCCAGAGGTTGAACCATTATGTGACATTCATTTTTTCAGTCATTTCAAGCTGGAAGTTTCAGTTTTCTAATTGTTTCTTACATTTTTCATATGTATATATATGTATGTGTGTGTGTGTGTGTATATGTGCGTATGTATGTGTATGTGTCGACTAGAGGGGACGGGAGCGGGGGGCCAGAAATCCTCCCCTCCTTGTATTAACTTTCTAAAATGGGAAACAGAAGAAGGAGTCACGCGGGGAGTGCTCATTCTCCTCGAAGGCTCAGAGTGGGGTGCCTAAATGTGTGTGGATGTAACCAAGATGTAAAAAAATGAGAGATAGGTAGTATGTTTGAGGAAAGGAACTTGGATGTTTTGGCTCTGAGTGAAACGAAGCTCAAGGGTAAAGGGGAAGAGTGGTTTGGGAATGTCTGGGGAGTAAAGTCAGGGGTTAGTGAGAGGACAAGAGCAAGGGAAGGAGTAGCAATACTCCTGAAACAGGAGTTGTGGGAGTATGTGATAGAATGTAAGAAAGTAAATTCTCGATTAATATGGGTAAAACTGAAAGTTGATGGAGAGAGGTGGGTGATTATTGGTGCATATGCACCTGGGCATGAGAAGAAAGATCATGAGAGGCAAGTGTTTTGGGAGCAGCTGAATGAGTGTGTTAGTGGTTTTGATGCACGAGACCGGGTTATAGTGATGGGTGATTTGAATGCAAAGGTGAGTAATGTGGCAGTTGAGGGAATAATTGGTATACATGGGGTGTTCAGTGTTGTAAATGGAAATGGTGAAGAGCTCGTAGATTTATGTGCTGAAAAAGGACTGATGATTGGGAATACCTAGTTTAAAAAGCGAGATATACATAAGTATACTTATGTAAGTAGGAGAGATGGCCAGAGAGCATTATTGGATTACGTGTTAATTGACAGGCGTGCGAAAGAGAGACTTTTGGATGTTAATGTGCTGAGAGGTGCAACTGGAGGGATGTCTGATCATTATCTTGTGGAGGCTAAGGTGAAGATTTGTATGGGTTTTCAGAAAAGAAGAGTGAATGTTGGGGTGAAGAGGGTGGTGAGAGTAAGTGAGCTTGGGAAGGAGACCTGTGTGAGGAAGTACCAGGAGAGACTGAGTACAGAATGGAAAAAGGTGAGAACAATGGAAGTAAGGGGAGTGGGGGAGGAATGGGATGTATTTAGGGAATCAGTGATGGATTGCGCAAAAGATGCTTGTGGCATGAGAAGAGTGGGAGGTGGGTTGATTAGAAAGGGTAGTGAGTGGTGGGATGAAGAAGTAAGAGTATTAGTGAAAGAGAAGAGAGAGGCATTTGGACGATTTTTGCAGGGAAAAAATGCAATTGAGTGGGAGATGTATAAAAGAAAGAGACAGGAGGTCAAGAGAAAGGTGCAAGAGGTGAAAAAAAGGGCAAATGAGAGTTGGGGTGAGAGAGTATCATTAAATTTTAGAGAGAATAAAAAGATGTTCTGGAAGGAGGTAAATAAAGTGCGTAAGACAAGGGAGCAAATGGGAACTTCAGTGAAGGGCGCAAATGGGGAGGTGATAACAAGTAGTGGTGATGTGAGAAGGAGATGGAGTGAGTATTTTGAAGGTTTGTTGAATGTGTTTGATGATAGAGTGGCAGATATAGGGTGTTTTGGTCGAGGTGGTGTGCAAAGTGAGAGGGTTAGGGAAAATGATTTGGTAAACAGAGAAGAGGTAGTGAAAGCTTTGCGGAAGATGAAAGCTGGCAAGGCAGCAGGTTTGGATGGTATTGCAGTGGAATTTATTAAAAAAGGGGGTGACTGTATTGTTGACTGGTAAGGTTATTTAATGTATGTATGACTCATGGTGAGGTGCCTGAGGATTGGCGGAATGCGTGCATAGTGCCATTGTACAAAGGCAAAGGGGATAAGAGTGAGTGCTCAAATTACAGAGGTATAAGTGTGTTGAGTATTCCTGGTAAATTATATGGGAGGGTATTGATTGAGAGGGTGAAGGCATGTACAGAGCATCAGATTGGGGAAGAGCAGTGTGGTTTCAGAAGTGGTAGAGGATGTGTGGATCAGGTGTTTGCTTTGAAGAATGTATGTGAGAAATACCTAGAAAAGCAAATGGATTTGTATGTAGCATTTATGGATCTGGAGAAGGCCTATGATAGAGTTGATAGAGATGCTCTGTGGAAGGTATTAAGAATATATGGTGTGGGAGGAAAGTTGTTAGAAGCAGTGAAAAGTTTTTATCAAGGGTGTAAGGCATGTGTACGTGTAGGAAGAGAGGAAAGTGATTGGTTCTCAGTGAATGTAGGTTTGCGGCAGGGATGTGTGATGTCTCCATGGTTGTTTAATTTGTTTATGGATGGGGTTGTTAGGGAGGTAAATGCAAGAGTTTTGGAAAGAGGGGCAAGTATGAAGTCTGTTGGGGATGAGAGAGCTTGGGAAGTGAGTCAGTTGTTGTTCGCTGATGATACAGCGCTGGTGGCTGATTCATGTGAGAAACTGCAGAAGCTGGTGACTGAGTTTGGTAAAGTGTGTGGAAGAAGAAAGTTAAGAGTAAATGTGAATAAGAGCAAGGTTATTAGGTACAGTAGGGTTGAGGGTCAAGTCAATTGGGAGGTGAGTTTGAATGGAGAAAAACTGGAGGAAGTGAAGTGTTTTAGATATCTGGGAGTGGATCTGGCAGCGGATGGAACCATGGAAGCGGAAGTGGATCATAGGGTGGGGGAGGGGGCGAAAATTCTGGGGGCCTTGAAGAATGTGTGGAAGTCGAGAACATTATCTCGGAAAGCAAAAATGGGTATGTTTGAAGGAATAGTGGTTCCAACAATGTTGTATGGTTGCGAGGCGTGGGCTATGGATAGAGTTGTGCGCAGGAGGATGGATGTGCTGGAAATGAGATGTTTGAGGACAATGTGTGGTGTGAGGTGGTTTGATCGAGTGAGTAACGTAAGGGTAAGAGAGATGTGTGGAAATAAAAAGAGCGTGGTTGAGAGAGCAGAAGAGGGTGTTTTGAAGTGGTTTGGGCACATGGAGAGAATGAGTGAGGAAAGATTGACCAAGAGGATATATGTGTCGGAGGTGGAGGGAACGAGGAGAAGAGGGAGACCAAATTGGAGGTGGAAAGATGGAGTGAAAAAGATTTTGTGTGATCGGGGCCTGAACATGCAGGAGGGTGAAAGGAGGGCAAGGAATAGAGTGAATTGGATCGATGTGGTATACCGGGGTTGACGTGCTGTCAGTGGATTGAATCAAGGCATGTGAAGCGTCTGGGGTAAACCATGGAAAGCTGTGTAGGTATGTATATTTGCGTGTGTGGACGTATGTATATACATGTGTATGGGGGGGGGGTTGGGCCATTTCTTTCGTCTGTTTCCTTGCGCTACCTCGCAAACGCGGGAGACAGCGACAAAGTATAATAAAAAAAAATATAAAATATATATATATATTTTATTTTTTTTTTTTTTTTTTATACTTTGTCGCTGTCTCCCGCGTTTGCGAGGTAGCGCAAGGAAACAGACGAAAGAAATGGCCCAACCCCCCCCCCCCATACACATGTACATACACACGTCCACACACGCAAATATACATACATATATATATATATATATATATATATATATATATATATATATATATATATATATATATATATATATATATTATCCCTGGGGATAGGGGTGAAAGAATACTTCCCACGCATTCCTCGCGTGTCGTAGAAAGCGACTAGAGGGGACGGGAGCGGGGGGCCAGAAATCCTCCCCTCCTTGTATTTTTTAACTTTCTAAAATGGGAAACAGAAGAAGGAGTCACGCGGGGAGTGGTCATCCTCCTCGAAGGCTCAGATTGGGTGCCTAAATGTGTGTGGATGTAACCAAGATGTGAAAAAAGGAGAGATAGGTAGTATGTTTGAGGAAAGGAACCTGGATGTTTTGGCTGTGAGTGAAACGAAGCTCAAGGGTAAAGGGGAAGAGTGGTTTAGGAATGTCTTGGGAGTAAAGTCATGGGTTAGTGAGAAGACAAGAGCAAGGGAAGGAGTAGCAATACTCCTGAAACAGGAGTTGTGGGAGTATGTGATAGAATGTAAGAAAGTAAATTCTCGATTAATATGGGTAAAACTAAAAGTTGATGGAGAGAGATGGGTGATTATTGGTGCATATGCACCTGGGCATGAGAAGAAAGATCATGAGAGGCAAGTGTTTTGGGAGCAGCTGAATGAGTGTGTTAGTGGTTTTGATGCACGAGACCGGGTTATAGTGATGGGTGATTTGAATGCAAAGGTGAGTAATGTGGCAGTTAAGGGAATAATTGGTATACATGGGGTGTTCAGTGTTGTAAATGGAAATGGTGAAGAGCTTGTAGATTTATGTGCTGAAAAAGGACTGATGATTGGGAATACCTGGTTTAAAAAGCGAGATATACATAAGTATACTTATGTAAGTAGGAGAGATGGCCAGAGAGCGTTATTGGATTACGTGTTAATTGACAGGCGCGCGAAAGAGAGACTTTTGGATGTTAATGTGCTGAGAGGTGCAACTGGAGGGATGTCTGATCATTATCTTGTGGAGGCTAAGGTGAAGATTTGTATGGGTTTTCAGAAAAGAAGAGTGAATGTTGGGGTGAAGAGGGTGGTGAGAGTAAGTGAGCTTGGGAAGGAGACTTGTGTGAGGAAGTACCAGGAGAGACTGAGTACAGAATGGATAAAGGTGAGAACAATGGAAGTAAGGGGAGTGGGGGAGGAATGGGATGTATTTAGGGAATCAGTGATGGATTGCGCAAAAGATGCTTGTGGCATGAGAAGAGTGGGAGGTGGGTTGATTAGAAAGGGTAGTGAGTGGTGGGATGAAGAAGTAAGAGTATTAGTGAAAGAGAAGAGAGAGGCATTTGGACGATTTTTGCAGGGAAAAAATGCAATTGAGTGGGAGATGTATAAAAGAAAGAGACAGGAGGTCAAGAGAAAGGTGCAAGAGGTGAAAAAAAGGGCAAATGAGAGTTGGGGTGAGAGAGTATCATTAAATTTTAGGGAGAATAAAAAGATGTTCTGGAAGGAGGTAAATAAAGTGCGTAAGACAAGGGAGCAAATGGGAACTTCAGTGAAGGGCGCAAATGGGGAGGTGATAACAAGTAGTGGTGATGTGAGAAGGAGATGGAGTGAGTATTTTGAAGGTTTGTTGAATGTGGTTGATGATAGAGTGGCAGATATAGGGTGTTTTGGTCGAGGTGGTGTGCAAAGTGAGAGGGTTAGGGAAAATGATTTGGTAAACAGAGAAGAGGTAGTGAAAGCTTTGCGGAAGATGAAAGCCGGCAAGGCAGCAGGTTTGGATGGTATTGCAGTGGAATTTATTAAAAAAGGGGGTGATTGTATTGTTGACTGGTTGGTAAGGTTATTTAATGTATGTATGACTCATGGTGAGGTGCCTGAGGATTGGCGGAATGCGTGCATAGTGCCATTGTACAAAGGCAAAGGGGATAAGAGTGAGTGCTCAAATTACAGAGGTATAAGTTTGTTGAGTATTCCTGGTAAATTATATGGGAGGATATTGATTGAGAGGGTGAAGGCATGTACAGAGCATCAGATTGGGGAAGAGCAGTGTGGTTTCAGAAGTGGTAGAGGATGTGTGGATCAGGTGTTTGCTTTGAAGAATGTATGTGAGAAATACTTAGAAAAGCAAATGGATTTGTATGTAGCATTTATGGATCTGGAGAAGGCATATGATAGAGTTGATAGAGATGCTCTGTGGAAGGTATTAAGAATATATGGTGTGGGAGGCAAGTTGTTAGAAGCAGTGAAAAGTTTTTATCGAGGATGTAAGGCATGTGTACGTGTAGGAAGAGAGGAAAGTGATTGGTTCTCAGTAAATGTAGGTTTGCGGCAGGGGTGTGTGATGTCTCCATGGTTGTTTAATTTGTTTATGGATGGGGTTGTTAGGGAGGTGAATGCAAGAGTTTTGGAAAGAGGGGCAAGTATGCAGTCTGTTGGGGATGAGAGAGCTTGGAAAGTGAGTCAGTTGTTGTTCGCTGATGATACAGCGCTGGTGGCTGATTCATGTGAGAAACTGCAGAAGCTGGTGACTGAGTTTGGTAAAGTGTGTGAAAGAAGAAAGTTAAGAGTAAATGTGAATAAGAGCAAGGTTATTAGGTACAGTAGGGTTGAGGGTCAATTCAATTGGGAGGTGAGTTTGAATGGAGAAAAACTGGAGGAAGTGAAGTGTTTTAGATATCTGGGAGTGGATCTGGCAGCAGATGGAACCATGGAAGCGGAAGTGAATCATAGGGTGGGGGAGGGGGCGAAAATCCTGGGAGCCTTGAAGAATGTGTGGAAGTCGAGAACATTATCTCGGAAAGCAAAAATGGGTATGTTTGAAGGAATAGTGGTTCCAACAATATTGTATGGTTGCGAGGCGTGGGCTATGGATAGAGTTGTATGCAGGAGGGTGGATGTGCTGGAAATGAGATGTTTGAGGACAATGTGTGGTGTGAGGTGGTTTGATCGAGTAAGTAACGTAAGGGTTAGAGGGATGTGTGGAAATAAAAAGAGAGTGGTTGAGAGAGCAGAAGAGGGTCTTTTGAAATGGTTTGGGCACATGGAGAGAATGAGTGAGGAAAGATTGACCAAGAGGATATATGTTTCGGAGGTGGAGGGAACAAGGAGAAGTGGGAGACCAAATTGGAGGTGGAAAGATGGAGTGAAAAAGATTTTGTGTGATCGGGGCCTGAACATGCAGGAGGGTGAAAGGCGGGCAAGGAATAGAGTGAATTGGATCAATGTGGTATACCGGGGTTGACGTGCTGTCAGTGGATTGAATCAGGGCATGTGAAGCGTCTGGGGTAAACCATGGAAAGTAGTGTGGGGCCTGGATGTGGAAAGGGAGCTGTGGTTTCGGGCATTATTACATGACAGCTAGAGACTGAGTATGAACGAATGGGGCCTTTGTTGTCTTTTCGTAGTGCTACCTCGCACACATGAGGGGGGAGGGGGATGGTATTCCATGTGTGGCGAGGTGGCGATGGGAATGAATAAAGGCAGACAGTGTGAATTGTGTGCATTGGTATATATGTATGTGTCTCTGTGTGTATATATATGTATACATTGAGATGTATAGGTATGTATATTTGCCTGTGTGGATGTGTATGTATACACATTGTGTATGGGGGTGGGTTGGGCCATTTCTTTCGTCTGTTTCCTTGCGCTACCTCGCAAACGTGGGAGACAGCAACAAAGCAAAAAAAAAAAAAAATGTGTATTTGGGTGGGTTGGGCCATTTTTCGTATCTTTCCTTGCGCTACCTTGCTAACATGGGAGACAGCGACTAAGTATAATAATAATGAAAAATAAAAATCATACATTCATGTATGAATGTAAAGAGAGAAGTGGTGAAAGTCTTGTGTAAAATGAAATGTGGCAAGATGGCTGGAGTTAATGGTATTGCAGTTGATTTCTTAAGAAAGGAGGTGACTGACTGAATAGTTAGGATTTCAGTGAATGTATTGATCATGGTGAGGTGTCTGAGGAGTGGCATAATGCATGTATAATGCCGGTGTATGAGGGCAAGGGGGACAAGGGTGAGTGTTCAAACTACAGAGGTACAAGTTTGTTGGATGCGTCTGGTAAGTCATATGGGAGAGTGATAATTGAGAAGGTGAAGGCATAGGGAAAACAGTGTGGTTTTAGAAGTGGTAGGGATGTGTGGGAGACATCCTTTAAGACAAATTGAAGGATTTGTATGTGGCATTGATGGATGGGGAGAAAGTGTATGGTGGAGTTGTAAGAGATGCCCTGTGGAAGGTTTTACAAAGTTCTGGGAGCATTGAGGATTGTGTGGAGAGGTCATTATCTGGAAGGGCAAAAATGGGTGTTTGAAGGAATATTAGTCCCAGTAATGTCGTACGTATGTAAGGCATGGGCTATAGATAAGAAGAAATAGAGGAGTGTGGATTTGTTGGAAATTAAATGTAGGACAATATATATTGTGAGTTGGTTTGATCACGAGCTGAAGAGGGTTTGCTGAAATGCTTTGGATGTATGGAGAGAATGAGTGAGGAGAGGTTGGTAGAGAGGATGTATGTGTCAGAAGTGGAAGGACAAGGAAAAAGACTAAATTGGAGATAGAAGAATGGAGTGCAAAAGATTTTAGTTTTTGGGTCCTTAACATGCAAGATGGTGAAAAGCATTCATGGGATAGAGTGAATTGGAATGATGTGGTATACAAGGGATGACAAGCTCTTATTAGACTGAAATGGGGCATATGTAGATGCTGATAAAATAATTATTGCAGTTGTTTATAAAGACGGTGAAATGTGTTTTATTTCCTTTAATAGGAATGTACCAAGACACACAAGAGACATTGTTGCAGCACACCAGTTGTGAAGCACTGCTTTAGAGAATCTAAATATAAAGAGTTAACTTAAAATATTTGACATTCATTAAGATAAGAAAAAATAAATCTTTGTTCAGTTAGTATTTAGCTTGGTAGGGATCTTTGTCTGGCCTGTGTTAAAGACTCACAAACACAATTTTACTATGTTTTGAAATATTTAAAAAAGTTTATGCCATTTCAGAATTATGGGCCAAAGTGTAATTTCAAGAAGCGCCGTTTGAGGACTGAAACTTTTGGAGGTTATCCAGCATTCACCAAATTCATTCAGGACCGTTTTACTACAGTTGATATCCTTAAAGGTTTCCAGACCGTTGAACAGTGTTCCCTTGAGTATATTGTAGAAAGGGGTGCTTCTATTGACCCCCATATTGATGATTGTTGGATTTGGGGAGAAAGAATTCCTACCTTGAGTTTATTGGCTGACTCCACTCTCACTCTGAGAAAATTTAATGGTCCAAGAAGCAAGTACAACCTAACAGACACAGAAGGATATCCTCCCATAATAAGAGAAAATGGGACTGTGAGAGTAGATGAAGAAATTGCTAGGGAGTTTAACCAGCTTTCTCAGAAAAGAAGTGGATATGAAAATTCCCAGGAAAAACCACAGGAATACATAGGAAGCAAAAAGAGCATTATTTCATCATTGCAGAGAATCCCAGGAAGATGTCTTGTACGAATACCCATGCCTCGTCGCTCGCTTCTTATTCTATATGGCTCAGCCAGATATGACTGGGAGCATGGAATACTAAGAGAAGACATTCCATCACGAAGAATATGCATCACTTACAGAGAACTCACTCCCACCTTCCTCAGCCATGGGTCAGAATCAGAAACAGGATCACAGTTACTTGAAACTAGCAAATGCTTTTGGGATCATCGCCAACATTATGGTCTAAATACCTGAAATATTTGAATTTCTGAAAAGGGAAATGGAGGAGGGAGTCAAGTGGGGAGTGCTCATCCTCCTCGAAGGCTCAGATTGGAGTGTCTGAATGTGGATGGATGTAGCCAAGATGAGGAGAGATAGGTAGTATGTTTGAAGGAACAAACCTGGATGTTGTGGCTCTTAGTGAAACAAAGCTCAGTGGTAAAGGGGAAGAGTGGTATGGGAAAGTCTTGAGAATAAAGTCAGGTGTTGATGATAGGATAAGAGCTAAGGAAGGAGTAGCAATACTCCTGAAGCAGGAGTTGTGGGAATATGTGATAGAATGTAAGAAAGTAAATTCTAGATTGATGTGGGTAAAACTGAAAGTGGATGGAGAGAGATGGGTCATTATTGGTGCCTATGCACCTGGTCATGAGAAGAAAGATCATGAGAATTAAGTGTTTAGGAGCAGATGAGTGAGTGTATTAGCAGCTTTGATGCATGAGACCGGGCTATAGTGATGGGTGATCTGAATGCGAAGGTAAGTAATGTAGCAGTGGAGGGTATGATTGATGTACATGGGGTGTTCAGTGTTGTAAATGGAAATGGTTTAGAGCTTGTGGATTTGTGTGCTGAGAAAATACTGGTTATTGGGAATACCTGGTTTAAAAAAGAGAGATATACATAAGTATACCTATGTGAGTAGGAGAGATGGTCAAAGGGCATTATTGGATTATGTGTTAATTGATAGTTGTGTAAAAGAGAGACTTTTGGTCGTTAATGTGCTGAGAGAAGCAGCTTGAGAGATGTCTGATCACAATCTTGTGGAGAAGAAGGTGAAGGTTTGTAGAGGTTTACAGAAAAGAAGAGAGAATGTTGGGGAGAAGAGAGTGGTGAGAGTAAGTGAGTTTGGAAGGCAGACTTGTGTGAGGAAGTACCAGGAGAGATTGGGTGTAGAATGGCAAAAGGTGTAAGCAAATGACATGAAGGGAGAGGGTGAGGAATGGGATCTATTTAGGGAAGTGGTGATAGCTTGTGCAAAAGATGCATGTGGCATGATAAAGGTGGGAGATGGGCAAATTAGAAAGGGTAGTGAGTGGTCGGATGAAGAAGTAAGGTTGTTTGTAAGTGAGGCATTTGGACGATGCTTATAGGAAATTTGTGCAAATGACTGGGAGATGTTTAAAAGAAAGTGGCAGGAGGTCAAGAGAAAAGTGCAAGAGTTGTAAATGAGGGCAAATGAGTCTTGGGGTGAGAGAGTATCATTAAATTTTAGGGAGAATAAAAAGATGTTTTGGAAGGAGGTAAATAATGTGCCCAGGACAAGAGAACAAATGGGAACTTTGGTGAAGGGGGCAAGTGGGGAGGTGATAACAGATAGTGATGAAGTGAGGAGATGTAGTAAGTATTTTGAAGGTTTGTCAAATGTATTTGATGATAGAGTGGCAGACATAGGGTGTTTAGGTCGGGATGGTGTACGAATTGAGAGGGTCAGGGAGAATGGTTTGGTGAAGAAAAATGAGGTACTGAAAGTTTTTTGGAAGATGAAATCCAGGAAGATGGCAGATTTGGATGGTACTGCAGTGGAATTTATGGAAAAAGGGGGTGACTGTGTTGTTGATTGGTTGGTAAGGACATTCACTGTATGTATGGACCATGGTGAAGTTCCAGTGGATTGGCAGAATGCATGCATAGTGCCATTGTACAAAGGCAAAGGGGGTAAAGGTGAGTGTTCAAACTACAGAGGCATAAGTCTGTTGAGTATTCTTGGGAAATTATATGGGAGGGTATTGATCGAGAGGGTGAATGCATGTACAGAGCATTAGATTGGGAAAGAGCAGTGTGGTTTCAGAAGTGGTAGAGGATGTGTGGGTCAGGTGTTTGCTTTAAAGAATGCATGTGAGAAATACTTAGGAAAACAGATGGATTTGTATGTAGCATTTATGGATCTGGAAAAGGCATATGATGGGGTTGATAGAGATGCTTTGTGGAAGGTTTTAAGAGTATATGGTGTGGGAGATAAGTTGCTGCGGAAGGTTTTTACCATAGAGATGCTTTGTGGAAGGTTTTAAGAGTATATGGTGTGGGAGATAAGTTGCTGCGGAAGGTTTTTACCAAGGATGTAAGGCATGTGTATGAGTAGGAAGAGAGGAGAGTGATTGGTTAGGATAGGTTCCTAGTGAATATCAGTTTGCAGCAGGGGTGTGCAATGTCACTATGGTTGTTTAATTTGTTTATAGATGTGTTAGTTACGGAGGTAAATGCAAGAGTTTTCGAGAGGGGCGAGTATGCAGTCTGTTGTGGATGAAAGGACCTGGGAAGTGAGTCAATTGTTGTTTGCCGATGATATAGCCCGAGTGGCTGATTCATGTGAGAAACTGCAGAGGTTGGTGACTGCATTTGGAAAAGTGTGTGAAAGAAGAAAGTTGAGAGTAAATGTGAATAAGAGCAAGGTTATTAGGTTCAATAAAGTTGAGGGACATGTTAATTGGGATTTAAGTTTGAGTGGAGAAAAATTGGAGGAAGTGAAGTGATTTAGATATCTGGGAGTGGACTTAGCAGTGGATGGAACCATGGAACTGGAAGTGATCCACAGGCTGGGGGAGGGGACGAAAGTTTTGGGAGCATTAAAGAATGTGTGGAAGGAGAGAACGTTATCTCTGAGAGCAAAAGTGGGTATGTTTGAAGGAATGGTAGTTCCAACAATGTTGTATGGTTGTGAGGCATGGACTATAGATAGGGTTGTATGGAGGAGGGTGGATGGGTTGGAAATGAAATGTTTGAGGACAATATGTGGTAAGAGGTAGTTTGATTGAGTAAGTAATGAAAGGGTAAGAGAGATGTGTGAAAATAAAAAGTGTGGTTGAGAGAGCAGAAGAAGGTGTATTAAAATGGTTTGGACATTTGGAGAGAATGAGTGAGGAAAGATTGACAAAGAGGATGTATGTGTCAGAGGTGGAGGGAACAAGGAGAAGCAGGAGACCAACTTGGATGTGGAAGGATGGAATGAAAAAGATTTTGAGTGACTGGGGCCTGAATATACAGGAGGGTGAGAGGTGTGCAAGGAATAGAGTGAATTGGAATGATGTGGTATACCAGGATTGACGTGCTGTCACTGGACTGAACCAGGGTATATGAAGCATTTAGGGTAAACCATGGAAAGGTCTGTGGGGCTTGGATGTGGAAAGGGAGCTGTGATTTCAGTGCATTACGCATGACAGCTAGAGAGTGAGTGTGAATGAATGTGGCCTTTTTTGTCTTGTTTTCCTGGCGCTACTGATACGGGGTAGCGATGCTGTTCCCTGTGGGGCAGGGTAGTGACAGGAATGGATGAAGGCAAGCAAGTATGAATATGTACATGTTATGTATATGTCTGCATATTTGTATGTATATTTATGTATATGTTGATATGTATATGTGCATGTGTAGGCATTTTTGTATGTGTGTATATGAGTGGATGGGCCATTCTTCAACTGTTTCCTGATGCTGCCTCACTGACACGTGAAACAGCAATTATGTATATGTATGATATAAAGAAAGAAAAATATATTAACAAATATTATCTTATATCATTCAGAATCACTTGGTTCTTACATTCATTGTGACTTGGATATGAAGCAACATATTTAAGTTTGCAGGCCTGAGGACCCTGTTGGATTGGTTGATACATTTGCCAAAAAGTCTCTGTGAGGTTATTACATAAGTGAAGAAAAGTTTGCAGGGCTGACCCTGTTGGAATGGTTGATACCTTTGCAAAAAAATCTAAACGTGAGGTTATCATACAAGTGAAGAAAAGTCACTTCATCTTGAGTATTAATGCAAAAGTATATTAAAAAAGAATAAGTTTTGAATTTGGATTTGTATGTAGCATTTATGGATTTGGAGAAGGCATATGATAGAGTTGATAGAGATGCTCTGTGGAAGGTATTAAGAATATATGGTGTGGGAGGCAAGTTGTTAGAAGCAGTGAAAAGTTTTTATCGAGGATGTAAGGCAAGTGTACAAGTAGGAAGAGAGGAAACTGATTGGTTCTCAGTGAATGTAGGTTTGCGGCAGGGGTGTGTGATGTCTCCATGGTTGTTTAATTTGTTTATGGATGGGGTTGTTAGGGAGGTGAATGCAAGAGTTTTGGAAAGAGGGGCAAGTATGAAGTCTGTTGTGGATGAGAGAGCTTGGGAAGTGAGTCAGTTGTTGTTCGCTGATGATACAGCGCTGGTGGCTGATTCATGTGAGAAACTGCAGAAGCTGGTGACTGAGTTTGGTAAAGTGTGTGAAAGAAGAAAGTTAAGAGTAAATGTGAATAAGAGCAAGGTTATCAGGTACAGTAGGGTTGAGGGTCAAGTCAGTTGGGAGGTAAGTTTGAATGGAGAAAAACTGGAGGAAGTAAAGTGTTTTAGATATCTGGGAGTGGATCTGGCAGCGGATGGAACCATGGAAGCGGAAGTGGATCATAGGGTGGGGGAGGGGGCGAAAATCCTGGGAGCCTTGAAGAATGTGTGGAAGTCGAGAACATTATCTCGGAAAGCAAAAATGGGTATGTTTGAAGGAATAGTGGTTCCAAAAATGTTGTATGGTTGCGAGGCATGGGCTATGGATAGAGTTGTGCGCAGCAGGATGGATGTGCTGGAAATGAGATGTTTGAGGACAATGTGTGGTGTGAGGTGGTTTGATTGAGTAAGTAACGTAAGGGTAAGAGAGATGTGTGGAAATAAAAAGAGCGTGGTTGAGAGAGCAGAAGAGGGTGTTTTGAAATGGTTTGGGCACATGGAGAGAATGAGTGAGGAAAGATTGACCAAGAGGATATATGTGTCGGAGGTGGAGGGAACGAGGAGAAGTGGGAGACCAAATTGGAGGTGGAAAGATGGAGTGAAAAAGATTTTGTGTGATCGGGGCCTGACCATGCAGGAGGGTGAAAGGAGGGCAAGGAATAGAGTGAATTGGATCAATGTGGTATACCGGGGTTGACGTGCTGTCAGTGGATTGAATCAGGGCATGTGAAGCGTCTGGGGTAAACCATGGAAAGCTGTGTAGGTATGTATATTTGCGTGTGTGGACGTATGTATATACATATGTATGGGGGTGTGTTGGGCCATTTCTTTCGTCTGTTTCCTTGCGCTACCTCGCAAACACGGGAGACACCGACAAAGCAAAAAAAAAAAAAAAAGTTTTAAATCACTTAAACAGCTATGCATCAGTTGGAGAAAGACTACAAAAAACGAAAATAATAAAGGTGTGGAGTAAGAGGGTAGCAACTAAGATAAGTTGTCTTTATTGTCTAATTGTATACATGATACAAAATGAAATTCTTTATGGTTAGAAGCTCAATTCAAGGTTCGAAAGTAAAAGAATTATGAAATAAGAATGATAAAAGTGGACTGCAAAATAGAATTATTAGTAAGGAAATAACTCTTTCTTCATTTGCCAGATCCTTGATGCACATAGTTATTGACCCTGACAGTAACTCCTACTCCCAAGAAGCTCTCTAGGGTCTTTCAAATAAGATTTTTAGATGAAAGTATCAGAAAGTGATGGGAACCTTGAAGTCACTTAAGGCATAAATTCTTTTAAGTTTTGGCAAAATAAGCAAAGCCTTTGTTACTTGTGAGAAAACACATTTAACACTACAAATCTCTAACATTCTGTTTTAGTCAAACCAATATTCATCAAAGATATGGGAATGATTATTTTTACTGATACAAGCCTTTCAAAGAATAGTGAGTCAACTATTTTAACAGTGCTTAGGTATAGTTTATGAAAGTGCTGAGAAACTTGGAGGTACAGGTGATGAATAGTGAGAAGCTGGACAGAATTCAATGGTAAGTGTAGTTATCAACTTAAATAGTCCCTTCATGATTCTGCTGAGTAGTTTCACTTTTGATTTGGCCCCTAACTCTGCAATTGAGTTTCAGCTTGGCACCTTTGTGGTTTGAGCTCAAAGAAAGTTGGGTTATGATGTGGATGTATCTGTGCTGACTAAGATTTAGACAACCAATGATCACTACAGTAGTTTATGAGGAACATATTCAAGAATCAAACTTTCACTGATTACCCAAAAACTACAGTAGATTGTCCAAAACTTTGTATACTAATGTATGCCTAACTACCTTTATTTGACTTTTAATCCATGACTGCATTTCTGAACTTTGGAGAGTTCTTTGAAGTTGCTACAGAAAGTACATATTGAAAGATGTTCCTGGAATTCATTTTACTTATCATACCTGTTTGTCATTTCCCACTCTAGTGAGGAAGTGCCAAAAGCTTACAAATGACAGTTAATTTGCTCACAT
The DNA here is from genome assembly GCF_036320965.1 of Panulirus ornatus. Taxonomy (NCBI): domain Eukaryota; kingdom Metazoa; phylum Arthropoda; class Malacostraca; order Decapoda; family Palinuridae; genus Panulirus; species Panulirus ornatus. Next base: position 15,472,529 of record NC_092285.1, read on the forward strand.
TCACTCTTTAGCTGGCATGTATGATGCACTGAAACCAGAACACACTGTCCGCAGCCAAGCCCTAAAACATTTCATGGTTTTCCTCGTACATGTAATTTTCTACAGTGTTTCTGTACAGCTATATCCTAAGAATGGCTAAAATCGTATTTAAAAAAATAAAGAAAAAAAATGGTGTCCCATCTCTGTTTTATCCTGTAGGAGTGATTTTGTAATGAATGTTTTTTAAACTATTACAAGTACCTTTAAAGGTTTCATTTTGTTACTTGTTTACTCTCAGGTCATCAGAAATATTTGAAACATTTTAAATCTTTTTACACTTTTTTTGTAAGTCTACTCAGTTCAGCATATGAATGAACACTGCATTACGTATGTAAACAAATGAATCTGTTCTCTTCAATTCAAGACTTGTGCATGTGATGACCGATACCAACACATTCTATGCTTTCTCATTCTCCTTCCAGCATGCTATTCCCCTTCCTTCATCTTGTCTCAGTCAAGCATAACTGACCTCTCATTCTTCCTTGCAAGTCTGGTGCCCCTATCTATTCCATGTAAGCTGTGCTACACTATTGCATCATTTCAAACTTAATCAAAAGTCAAGCCAAACTTGGATATGGCAGGTAAAATTTAGAGGAAAATTAGTAGTACTTAGGATGTGATACCATTGAAAAGAATAAAGGTGAAGGTAAGGAACATTGAAATTAAGAGAGGTATGACTGGTTGTTTTGAAGATACAATAACAGGAATCTTCCCCAGTGGAACATGAACTGACAAATATCTAGTCTGTTACCTGATATTCACAATGACTTTGTATTGGAACCTATGTACTAGGTGGATGATGTCAAAGTTGCAGTTAAGTTAATAGACAAATATGTGAACATTAAAACATACTGTAGATCTAAATCAAGTAATCTGTACCAATTTCATCACTCCAGAGCAATTGGTGAGGCTCTCAGGCAGGGCGTCAAAAGTTTCATGAGGGAAAGGAGCTATGGTACAGGTTATAGTGGTAAGCAATCACTTTCCAACTACCTGAAAATTTAGGAGACATATTGATAGCAGTGCAGTGGACCAGCATTAGTTTTCACCTTGTTTTCCCCTTTCTGGTCCAGGTTTAGTGTATTTCAATTTGCCTCATGTATAATATGAGTCTGTCTCTCTGTCACTTATATATCTGATGCCTATCTGGCATTAAATCCAGCACTTACTGCATCTCATACACAACACATGACCACTTTTTTTATTGTAACCGACATAGTACAAGCAACACTTGCCCCAATCAAAGCCATCATGGCTGAAAATGATGTAGGGTAAGAAAAAGAATAAAGAAACTAATTAAAGCTCTAATCTGAAAAACCTAAAACAAATCACTGAACACTTAATATGAGTTTCTGACTCACAACCTTTCTTCCAACATACACAATCCCCTCTCTATCTTTGAATCCTCCCTTTGAGCATTCTACACTTATACCATCTTAGGGTACTCCTGTCAATCTTACCTCTTTGGCCTCTAATTGAGCATGTCTACCTTATTTTATGAAATGCTAGCTTTGGAAGGGCTCAGCAGATGTCCCCCGTACGGCCTCATTAGAAATATCCCCTTGGGTTCTGTTTCTTTGGCCAAGATGCCTTTAGCTATGTTGATTGACAAGAGGTCATCATGACTGAGTCATACATCACCTTTCTACCAGATCTTTCTCTCCCAAATCAGGCACTGATGCCTGTCATGTCAGGGATACAGTGTATGAGGCCATGAAACTAGTCCCTCCCTTATGGAGAGTATAAGGCCAGTAAATTATTCCTTTCCCCTGAATCCTATTGAACTTTTATTTGTTTGGAACATTGCAATGCTGTTTTCCATAAAGTCAAGCACACCTTGTAAAAGAAATGTATTTATTTGATTTCAGGAAAATCTTTATTATCCTTAACCAAAAGCATCTCCAAGAATGTCTGTCTTCAAAATTTTATTTCTCTTTTCTAACCTGAACACTCTACAGTTAGCTGTCTAACTGATAAAGCTGCTCTTTTCAGCACCTTATTTTCTCCTTATTCAACTTTTAGTTATTCTGAATCCGATTCTCCTTCCCATCTCTTCCCACTCAATCTTTGCCATCTGACATATTGTCTTCATGCAGGTTTCCAGGTACTTTCTTTGCCCAAGTAGTCAAGAAGTATGGCCTAGATGACCCACACCATAATTCTTAAGTATGCCTCTGAGCTTATTCTGATTCTTGCTCACTCATTTCATGTCTAAAATAAAAACTTTTCCTTCTTACCTCTACCATCTCCAAAGTCTTTGAAACCCCTTCCTAACTCTTACATACTCGAATACAGAATCCCAGTTACTTGATCACCAATACAGCTTTCACAGTGCAAGTCTACCATTAATATTCTCTGCTTTGTAACTCACTTCTGGCCCTTATATCCCTGGGATTTCGTTGATGCTTTTTATCCTCGACATCCTCAAAGCTTTTAACATGTGGCACAAATATTTACTTTTTTAAATTTCCTTCCTTTTCCTCTCGTGTATACTATAGTAACAAAAAATCTATTCAAAGCTATTACAGTGGCAGAAATAAAGTGATAAATCGTCTATGTATTCGACTTATTTTTGACACTGGAAATATTACGAATAAGAGCCATCCACATACCTACCAGAAAAGCAATACCCATTCTCATAAAGCTTACCTATAACTTTCACAGTATAGATTTTAAACTATAAAAATGCGTGAAAACAGCTTTATTCAGGTTGAGGACAATTCCAATTGAGTAAATAAAACTTCTTGTAAACGAGAAACTGCCGTAGGCAATATATCTAGATACAGTGATTTAGTAGTATTGCTAAAGTGGTTCATGGTGAAGTGTTTAATAGAATGACTGAGCTTGACTTGGAACACAATCTGTTATCCAGTAATATCGAATGTCATTAATTGTAATCATGGTAGAGATCAAGGAAAATATGGACTAAAAAAGTAAGTAGGTGAAACGTAATCAACAGAACCTATGAAAATATTCCTTAAACAGCCCAGAGTTTTCTTATTTTCCAGTAGTCGTAGATGAAATATACCAAATACCATTAAATTTAAGCATCGCACTTATAACCCACATATTTAGGCAAATGCATGATAGCATCTCTTCCTGCCAGCAAGCACCTTTCTATAAGCGGCCATTATGCATGGTCCTAAGCAGCATTTTAACGCTTACATTAATTAATGTAAGAATAGATAATTACACATGCAACAGTTGAATAGGTTGTTTGGTCTGATTAGGAACATGGCTCACGTAATGCGTTATTCATAACATTTAGTCAATATATAGTTCTATAAGTTCATAGCTCGTAACACAATGAAATGTAAAGATGAACGCGTGTAGCACAGGAATTATCTAAATACGACAGCAGTTGTCTCCATAATTCCAAGAACAAACCTATCATGGTTCAAAAGTCCTTTTTTTTTTTTTTTTTTTTTAAGCGCTACCCTTGTACATATATTGTAGGAGGTGACTTAACACCGCCGAATGCAAAAGTGTCACCAAATGCCAACGAAAATTAAGTTGACAAAATCATCTCATATGTAAGCAAAATATATCTTATGGAAAAGTTCAACAACCAAGGAAGAACTGTTATAGGCCTGAAGATAGCTTGGGAATATGAAACTAATGTTGGTATTTGAGTCTAGAGATGCTGCAGATTTGTATAGCTTAATTCTTGTTTTCATCTGTAATTGATCTTTGATTAGCAGGTTTTGAATTCAGTTCTCTTACAGTATTAAAGCTGATTTCCTCATTGATGTAGCTTTATGCATACTGTGGGTTATGATAAGAATGATAAAGATCATTAACATAATCTCCCGTATTTAGGTTATTATAAAGTTACATGATGGTGAATAATTAATCGATTTTCAAAGTCTTTTCCTCCGTATTCCTGTGGCAAATGTTCGTCTTGACACGTAAGTTCCTAGCTACTGTATACCTTATGAATGTTCAAGTAATAAAATGTTTTATATTATCCAAGCCAAAAGAATATTTTTTTTTATTGCATTTTTACCTTTTTTTTTATATTCTTTAGATGTGTTAATGTCTGACAGTGGTCGATCTTTCATATCAGCACAACTGACAAATAAAATCTATTACCTGTTGTGCTGTCATGACATGTTGTGTGTGAACCAGACCTCATCCCACACACACACACTCTCTACATGGCTTGACGCAATAGTGAGAGCTGTTGTGTGAGGACTCCACCACACACCTGCTGCTGTAAGTCTGACTGTAGCATTACCTTAGGACCGACTGGACACCAGGTGATATGGTTGGTTCCTAAGAATCCTAAGAGACTGTCTTTACTTATAAACAGTTATGTCTTTGCCTCTTGCTCTAACACAAGCAAAACCGTAATACCATTGGAGTGATTTGAATTATGTATTTTTTCTGTGTATCAATAAGTGTTCTTGGTGCTTAGTATGGAGGGCTATGAATATGTTGGCAGAGAAGTACATTATAAATGAGAAAGTTCTTTTTGAGCTTTGCATCAAAACAACCTTTTGGAAATTGCTCTCCATGTTTTAGGTGCTAAGTGTTGTTAGGATTACAGAAATACCTTCATAGGTCCGATCTTCCTTGCTTTTCATATTGATTGATATTGTAGTATGTGTGGGGAAACTGGGAGATTTGTAATGGAAAATCGGTAATACCTTTGAGAAAAAATGAAATATGAAGACCTCACCTGACTTGTCTGTGCTGTCAAGATTTATGATAGTATTTAAAAATTCAGTTGAGATATATAGGTTGCCCATGAAACTACCTTACCATCATGGTGCCAGATGTTAGTTGACAGATGATGAAGAGTGACTGTGCAATACCGAGTAGATTGCTTTTACTGTACTTTACGAACTAGGTTTTATTCATATATTATCTAGTTTTTGTAAGTTAATCCCACACTCTTACCTGATATCCAAAACCCTTATATTATCATGATGTTCATTGAAATGCAGTGTTCATTATATGCTGTGTAAGTCATTGTAATCTGTAATTACAGTACGAGCATTGCAGAACATTTTCAATTAATACTTAAAAGCTAAAAGTAATGCGTAACTAATCTATATAATTACTAAGTCTAGATTAGGTTCATATCAGTATTATCCTTGGATATTTCGTGATTTTATTCTGCACTGCAGGTGTAGCATTGATAGCATATAATGATAGTTGTAAAGCATGATTTAAAGTTATTTTTTTATTGAACAATCAATAAGGTGTATCTTAGTTGTAATTCTGAAAAAATTTGTTAAAGTAACAGTATGTAATACACCATAAAAAGCCAATACATCTTTTGAAAACCATTCCTCACCTCTCTGGCAGTTTAGATATATGTAAATATTAAGTATGTTTGTTTTAATGTATGTCAAACTCAAAATGCCATTTTATGCATTCAGTAACCATGCAATCCCAGCGACTGACAAATTCATTGATGGTATATTTCTGGTATCATTAGGGTTCTGCTTGAGGTTTTTGTTGGTTCTTCTGATTTTCACAAGTCCAATGCTTTAACATTAATTAATCCAACATTTTTCCTTATTCTCTCTATGGATATTGCTCAATAAATCATATATTCACTCTAGCTGTCTGTTCTTATCACTAGTTAACCAACGTGGGAAACAGCAGTCAGCAATGATAATATTGGGATGTAATAATATTTGGGATGTACGTGTAGGAAGAGAGGAAAGTGATTGGTTCTCAGTGAATGTAGGTTTGCAGCAGGGGTGTGTGATGTCTCCATGGTTGTTTAATTTGTTTATGGATGGGGTTGTTAGGGAGGTAAATGCAAGAGTCCTGGAAAGAGGGGCAAGTATGAAGTCTGTTGGGGATGAGAGAGCTTGGGAAGTGAGTCAGTTGTTGTTCGCTGATGATACAGCGCTGGTGGCTGATTCATGTGAGAAACTGCAGAAGCTGGTGACTGAGTTTGGTAAAGTGTGTGGAAGAAGAAAGTTAAGAGTAAATGTGAATAAGAGCAAGGTTATTAGGTACAGTAGGGTTGAGGGTCAAGTCAATTGGGAGGTGAGTTTGAATGGAGAAAAACTGGAGGAAGTGAAGTGTTTTAGATATCTGGGAGTGGATCTGGCAGCGGATGGAACCATGGAAGCGGAAGTGGATCATAGGGTGGGGGAGGGGGCGAAAATTTTGGGAGCCTTGAAAAATGTGTGGAAGTCGAGAACATTATCTCGGAAAGCAAAAATGGGTATGTTTGAAGGAATAGTGGTTCCAACAATGTTGTATGGTTGCGAGGCGTGGGCTATGGATAGAGTTGTGCGCAGGAGGATGGATGTGCTGGAAATGAGATGTTTGAGGACAATGTGTGGTGTGAGGTGGTTTGATTGAGTAAGTAACGTAAGGGTAAGAGAGATGTGTGGAAATAAAAAGAGCGTGGTTGAGAGAGCAGAAGAGGGTGTTTTGAAATGGTTTGGGCACATGGAGAGAATGAGTGAGGAAAGATTGATCAAGAGGATATATGTGTCGGAGGTGGAGGGAACGAGGAGAAGAGGGAGACCAAATTGGAGGTGGAAAGATGGAGTGAAAAAGATTTTGTGTGATCGGGGCCTGAACATGCAGGAGGGTGAAAGGAGGGCAAGGAATAGAGTGAATTGGAGCGATGTGGTATACAGGGGTTGACGTGCTGTCAGTGGATTGAATCAAGGCATGTGAAGCGTCTGGGGTAAACCATGGAAAGCTGTGTAGGTATGTATATTTGCGTGTGTGGACGTGTGTATGTACATGTGTATGGGGGGGGGTTGGGCCATTTCTTTCGTCTGTTTCCTTGCGCTACCTCGCAAACGCGGGAGACAGCGACAAAGTATAAAAAAAAAAAAAAAAAAAAAAAAAAAGTTTGAATGGAGAAAAATTGAAGGAAGTGAAGTGTTTTAGATATCTGGAAGTGGACTTATCTGTGAATGGAACCATGGAAGCGGAAATGAGTCACAGGGTGGGTGAGGAGTGAAGGTTCTGGGAGTGAAGAATAATGTGTGGAAGGAGAGAACATTATCATGGAGAGCAAAAATGGGTATGTTTGAAAGAATAGTAGGTCCAAGAATGTTATATGGTTGAGGCATTGGCTATTGATAGGGTTCTACATAAGAGGGTGGATGTGTTGGGAATGAAATGTTTGAGGACAATATGTGGTGCGAGGTGGTCTGATCAAGTAGTAAGGAAAGGGTAAGAGAGATATGTGGAAATAAAACGAATGTGGTTGAGAGCACAGAAGAGGGTGTGTTGAAATGCTTTGGGCTTCTGGAGAGAATGAGTGTGGAAAAATTGACAAAGACAATATATGTGTCAGAGTTAGAGGGAAGAAGAAGCTGGAGACCTAATTGGAGTTAGAAGGATGGAATGAAAAAGATTTTGAGTGATCTGGGCCTAAACTTACAGGAGGGTGAGAGGTGTGCAAGAAATAAAGTGAACTGGAACAGTGTGGTATACCGGGGTCAACGTGCTGTCAGTGGATTGAACCATGGCATGTGAAGCGTCTGGGGTAAACTATGGAAAGGATTGTGGAGCCTGGATGTGGAAAAGGAGCTGTGGTTTCGATACATTACACATGACAGCTAGAGACTGGGTGTGAACGAATGTAGCCTTTTTCTATCTTTTCGTGGCACTGCCTCGATGGATGGGGGAGGATACCATTTCATGTGTGGCAGGGTGGCGACGGGAATGGATGCAGGCAGCAAGTATGGATATGTACATGTGTATGTATATATATATATATATATATATATATATATATATATATATATATATGTATATATATGTATATATATGTATGTTTACAATGAAATGTATATTTATGATTGGTTAGCAAGGTTATGTATGTATGGATAGAGTTGTGCGCAGGAGGATGGATGTGCTGGAAATGAGATGTTTGAGGACAATGTGTGGTGTGAGGTGGTTTGATCGAGTGAGTAACGTAAGGGTAAGAGAGATGTGTGGACATAAAAAGAGCGTGGTTGAGAGAGCAGAAGAGGGTGTTTTGAAGTGGTTTGGGCACATGGAGAGGATGAGTGAGGAAAGATTGACCAAGAGGATATATGTGTCGGAGGTGGAGGGAGCAAGGAGAAGAGGGAGACCAAATTGGAGGTGGAAAGATGGAGTGAAAAAGATTTTGTGTGATCAGGGCCTGAACATGCAGGAGGGTGAAAGGAGGGCAAGGAATAGAGTGAATTGGAGCGATGTGGTATACCGGGGTTGACGTGCTGTCAGTGGATTGAATCAAGGCATGTGAAGCGTCTGGGGTAAACCATGGAAAGCTGTGTAGGTATGTATATTTGCGTGTGTGGACGTATGTATATACATGTGTATGGGGGGGGGGTTGGGCCATTTCTTTCGTCTGTTTCCTTGCGCTACCTCGCAAACGCGGGAGACAGCGACAAAGTATAAAAAAAAAAAAAAAAATGACTCATGGTGAGGTGCCTTGAGGATTGGTGGAATGCTTGCATAGTGCCATTGTACAGAGGCAAAGGGGATGAGAGCGAGTGCTCAAATTATAGAGGTATAAGTTTGTTGAGTCTTCCTGGGAAATTATATGGGAGGGTATTGATTAAGAGGGTGAAGGCATGTACAGAGCATCAGATTAGGGAAGAGCAGTGTGGTTTCAGAAGTGGTAGAGGATATGTGGATCAGGTGTTTGCTTTGAAGAATGTATGTGAGAAATACTTAGAAAAGCAAATGGTTTTGTATGTAGCCTTTATGGATCTGGAGAAGGCATATGATAGAGTTGATAGAGATGCTTTGTGGAAGGTATTAAGAATATATGGTGTGGGAGGTAAGTTGTTAGAAGCAGTGAAAAGTTTTTATCGAGGATGTAAGGCATGTGTACGTGTAGGAAGAAAGGAAAGTGATTGGTTCTCAGTGAATGTTGGTTTGCGGCAGGGGTGCGTGATGTCTCCATGGTTGTTTAATTTGCTTATGGATGGGGTTGTTAGGGAGGTGAATGCAAGAGTTTTGGAGATAGGGGCAAGTATGGAGTCTTTTGTGGATGAGAGGGTTTGGGAAGTGAGTCAGTTGTTGTTTGCTGATGATACAGCGCTGGTGGCTGATGCAGAAGCTGGTGACTGTGTTTGGTAAAGTGTGTGAAAAAAGAAAGCTGAGAGTAAATGTGAATAAGAGCAAGGTTATTATGTACAGTAGGGTTGAGGGACAAGTCAAATAGGGGGTAAGTTTGAATGGAGAAAAACTGGAGGAAGCTAAGTGTTTTAGATATCTGGGAGTGGATTTGGTAACAGATGAAACCATTGAAGCAGAAGTGAGTCACAGGGTGGGAGAGGGGGGTGAAAGTTCTGGGAGCATTGAAAAATGTGTGAATGGTGAGAACATTATCTCGGAAAGCAAAAATGGGTATGTTTGAAGGAATAGTGGTTACAACAACGTTATATGGTTGCGAATTGTGGGCTACAGATAGAGTTGTCGAGGGAGCAAATGGGAACTTCAGTGAAGGGTGCAAATGGGGAGGTGATAACAAGTAGTGGTGATGTGAGAAGGAGATGGAGTGAGTATTTTGAAGGTTTGTTGAATGTGTTTGATGATAGAGTGGCAGATATAGGGTGTTTTGGTCGAGGTGGTGTGCAAAGTGAGAGGGTTAGGGAAAATGATTTGGTAAACAGAGAAGAGGTAGTAAAAGCTTTGCGGAAGATGAAAGCCGGCAAGGCAGCAGGTTTGGATGGTATTGCAGTGGAATTTATTAAAAAAGGGGGTGACTGTATTATTGACTGGTTGGTAAGGTTATTTAATGTATGTATGACTCATGGTGAGGTGCCTGAGGATTGGCAGAATGCGTGCATAGTGCCATTGTACAAAGGCAAAGGGGATAAGAGTGAGTGCTCAAATTACAGAGGTATAAGTTTGTTGAGTATTCCTGGTAAATTATATGGGAGGGTATTGATTGAGAGAGTGAAGGCATGTACAGAGCATCAGATTGGGGAAGAGCAATGTGGTTTCAGAAGTGGTAGAGGATGTGTGGATCAGGTATTTGCTTTGAAAAATGTATGTGAGAAATACTTAGAAAAGCAAATGGATTTGTATGTAGCATTTATAGATCTGGAGAAGGCATATGATAGAGTTGATAGAGATGCTCTGTGGAAGGTATTAAGAATATATGGTGTGGGAGGCAAGTTGTTAGAAGCAGTGAAAAGTTTTTATCGAGGATGTAAGGCATGTGTACGTGTAGGAAGAGAGGAAAGTGATTGGTTCTCAGTGAATGTAGGTTTGCGGCAGGGGTGTGTGATGTCTCCATGGTTGTTTAATTTGCTTATGGATGGGGTTGTTAGGGAGGTGAATGCAAGAGTTTTGGAGATAGGGGCAAGTATGGAGTCTTTTGTGGATGAGAGGGTTTGGGAAGTGAGTCAGTTGTTGTTTGCTGATGATACAGCGCTGGTGGCTGATGCAGAAGCTGGTGACTGTGTTTGGTAAAGTGTGTGAAAAAAGAAAGCTGAGAGTAAATGTGAATAAGAGCAAGGTTATTATGTACAGTAGGGTTGAGGGACAAGTCAAATAGGGGGTAAGTTTGAATGGAGAAAAACTGGAGGAAGCTAAGTGTTTTAGATATCTGGGAGTGGATTTGGTAACAGATGAAACCATTGAAGCAGAAGTGAGTCACAGGGTGGGAGAGGGGGGCGAAAGTTCTGGGAGCATTGAAAAATGTGTGAATGGTGAGAACATTATCTCGGAAAGCAAAAATGGGTATGTTTGAAGGAATAGTGGTTACAACAACGTTATATGGTTGCGAATTGTGGGCTACAGATAGAGTTGTCGAGGGAGCAAATGGGAACTTCAGTGAAGGGTGCAAATGGGGAGGTGATAACAAGTAGTGGTGATGTGAGAAGGAGATGGAGTGAGTATTTTGAAGGTTTGTTGAATGTGTTTGATGATAGAGTGGCAGATATAGGGTGTTTTGGTCGAGGTGGTGTGCAAAGTGAGAGGGTTAGGGAAAATGATTTGGTAAACAGAGAAGAGGTAGTAAAAGCTTTGCGGAAGATGAAAGCCGGCAAGGCAGCAGGTTTGGATGGTATTGCAGTGGAATTTATTAAAAAAGGGGGTGACTGTATTATTGACTGGTTGGTAAGGTTATTTAATGTATGTATGACTCATGGTGAGGTGCCTGAGGATTGGCAGAATGCGTGCATAGTGCCATTGTACAAAGGCAAAGGGGATAAGAGTGAGTGCTCAAATTACAGAGGTATAAGTTTGTTGAGTATTCCTGGTAAATTATATGGGAGGGTATTGATTGAGAGAGTGAAGGCATGTACAGAGCATCAGATTGGGGAAGAGCAATGTGGTTTCAGAAGTGGTAGAGGATGTGTGGATCAGGTATTTGCTTTGAAAAATGTATGTGAGAAATACTTAGAAAAGCAAATGGATTTGTATGTAGCATTTATAGATCTGGAGAAGGCATATGATAGAGTTGATAGAGATGCTCTGTGGAAGGTATTAAGAATATATGGTGTGGGAGGCAAGTTGTTAGAAGCAGTGAAAAGTTTTTATCGAGGATGTAAGGCATGTGTACGTGTAGGAAGAGAGGAAAGTGATTGGTTCTCAGTGAATGTAGGTTTGCGGCAGGGGTGTGTGATGTCTCCATGGTTGTTTAATTTGTTTATGGATGGGGTTGTTAGGGAGGTGAATGCAAGAGTTTTGGAAAGGGGCAAACATACCCATTTTTGCTTTCCGAGATAATGTTCTCGACTTCCACACATTCTTCAAGGCTCCCAGGATTTTCGCCCCCTCCCCCACCCTATGATCCACTTCCGCTTCCATGGTTCCATCCGCTGCCAGATCCACTCCCAGATATCTAAAACACTTTACTTCTTCCAGTTTTTCTCCATTCAAACTTACCTCCCAACTGACTTGACCCTCAACCCTACTGTACCTAATAACCTTGCTCTTATTCACATTTACTCTTAACTTTCTTCTTTCACACACTTTACCAAACTCAGTCACCAGCTTCTGCAGTTTCTCACATGAATCAGCCACCAGCGCTGTATCATCAGCGAACAACAACTGACTCACTTCCCTAGCTCTCTCATCCCCAACAGACTTCATACTTGCCCCTCTTTCCAAAACTCTTACATTTACCTCCCTAACAACCCCATCCATAAACAATATATTATTTATTTTTTATTATACTTTGTCGCTGTCTCCCGCGTTTGCGAGGTAGCGCAAGGAAACAGACGAAAGAAATGGCCCCCCCCCCCATACACATGTATATACATACGTCCACACACGCAAATATACATACCTACACAGCTTTCCATGGTTTACCCCAGACGCTTCACATGCCTTGATTCAATCCACTGACAGCACGTCAACCCCGGTATACCACATCGCTCCAATTCACTCTATTCCTTGCCCTCCTTTCACCCTCCTGCATGTTCAGGCCCCGATCACACAAAATCTTTTTCACTCCATCTTTCCACCTCCAATTTGGTCTCCCTCTTCTCCTCGTTCCCTCCACCTCCGACACATATATCCTCTTGGTCAATCTTTCCTCACTCATTCTCTCCATGTGCCCAAACCACTTCAAAACACCCTCTTCTGCTCTCTCAACCACGCTCTTTTTATTTCCACACATCTCTCTTACCCTTACGTTACTCACTCAATCAAACCACCTCACACCACACATTGTCCTCAAACATCTCATTTCCAGCACATCCATCCTCCTGCGCACAACTCTATCCATAGCCCATGCCTCGCAACCATACAACATTGTTGGAACCACTATTCCTTCAAACATACCCATTTTTGCTTTCCGAGATAATGTTCTCGACTTCCACACATTCTTCAAGGCCCCCAGAATTTTCGCCCCCTCCCCCACCCTATGATCCACTTCCGCTTCCATGGTTCCATCCGCTGCCAGATCCACTCCCAGATATCTAAAACACTTCACTTCCTCCAGTTTTTCTCCATTCAAACTCACCTCCCAATTGACTTGACCCTCAACCCTACTGTACCTAATAACCTTGCTCTTATTCACATTTACTCTTAACTTTCTTCTTCCACACACTTTACCAAACTCAGTCACCAGCTTCTGCAGTTTCTCACATGAATCAGCCACCAGCGCTGTATCATCAGCGAACAACAACTGACTCACTTCCCAAGCTCTCTCATCCCCAACAGACTTCATACTTGCCCCTCTTTCCAAAACTCTTGCATTTACCTCCCTAACAACCCCATCCATAAACAAATTAAACAACCATGGAGACATCACACACCCCTGCCGCAAACCTACATTCACTGAGAACCAATCACTTTCCTCTCTTCCTACACGTACACATGCCTTACATCCTCGATAAAAACTTTTCACTGCTTCTAACAACTTTCCTCCTACACCATATATTCTTAATACCTTCCACAGAGCATCTCTATCAACTCTATCATATGCCTTCTCCAGATCCATAAATGCTACATACAAATCCATTTGCTTTTCTAAGTATTTCTCACATACATTCTTCAAAGCAAACACCTGATCCACACATCCTCTACCACTTCTGAAACCACACTGCTCTTCCCCAATCTGATGCTCTGTACATGCCTTCACCCTCTCAATCAATACCCTCCCATATAATTTACCAGGAATACTCAACAAACTTATACCTCTGTAATTTGAGCAGAGGTATATATATATATATATATATATACATAGACACCCATACACACACCTATGCATACATATACATACACATGTACATATTCATACTTGCTTACCTTCATCCATTCCTGGTACTACCCTGCCCCCCAGGAAACAGCATCACTACCCCCTGCTTCAGCGAGGTAGTTCCAGGAAAATAGACAAAAAGAAAAAAGGCCTCATTTGTTGACTCTCAGTTTCAAGCTGATATTTGTAATTCACTGAAACCAGCGCTTCCTATCCACATCCAGTCCCCACAGACCTTTCCATGGTTTACCACAGGTGCTTCACATGCCCTGGTTCAGTCCATTGACAGCATGTCAACTCCGGTATACCATATCGCTCCAATGCACCTTATTCCTTGCACACCTCCCCCCCTCCTGTGTGTTCAGGCCCTGATCACTCAAAATCTTTTTCACTCCATCTTTTCACTTCCAATTTGGTCTCCTGTTTCTCCTTGTTCCCTCCACATCTGACCCATATATCATCTTTGTCAATCTTTCCTCACTCATTCTTTTCATATGTCCATACCATTTCAACACACCCTCTTTTGCTCTCACAACCACACTTTTTATTTCCACACTTCTCTCTTACCCTTTCATTACTCACTCGATGAAGCCATTTCACACCACTTATTGTCCTTAAACATTTCATTTCCATCACATCCACCCTCTTCTGTATGACCCTATCCATAGGCCATGCCTCACTGCCATATAACATTGTTGGAACTTCTGTTCCTTTAAACTTGCCCATTTTTGCTCCCCAAGATAACATTCTTTCCTTCCTCACATTTTTCATTGCTCTCAGAACCTTTGACCCCTTCCCCACCCTGTGACTCACTTACACTTTCATGGTTATATTCACTGCTAAGTCCACTCCCAGATATCTAAAACACTTCACTTCCTCCAATTCCTCTCCATTCAAACTTACATCCCAATGTACTTGTCCCAACCATACTGAACCCAATAACCTTGCTCTTATTCACATTTACTCTCTACTTTCTCCTTTCACACTTTACCAAACTCAGTCGCCACCTTCTTCAGTTTCTCACTCGAATCAGCCACCAAAGCTGTATCATTGGCGAACAACAACTGACTCACTTACCAGACCCTCTTATCCCCAACAGACTGCATACTCGCCTCTCTCTCTGAAACTCTTGTATTTACCTCCTGGACACCCCCCCCCAATCCATAAATACATTTAACAACCATCGGGACATCACACACCCTTGCAGATCAATATACTGGAAACCATTCACTCTCCTCTCTTCCTAGTCATACTCATGCCTTACATCCTTGGTTAAAAACTTTTCACTGCCTCTAGCAGCTTACCTCCCACACCATATGCTCTGAAGACCTTCCGCAAAGCATCTTTATGAAGCTTATCATATGCCTTCTCCAGATCCATAAATGCTTTACACAAGTCAGTCTGTTTTTCTAAGGATTTCTCACACATCCTCTACTACTCCTGAAACCGCACATCCTCTACCACTTCTGAAACCACACTGCTCTTCTCCAATCTGATGCTCTGTACATGCCTTCACCCTCTCAATCAATACCCTCCCATACAACCTCGCAGGAGTACTCAACAAATGTATGCCTCTGTAGTTTGAACACTCACCTTTATCCCCTTTGCCTTTGTACAATGGCACTATGCATGCATTCTGCCAGTCCTCAGGCACTTCAGCATGATCCATACATACACTGAATATCCTTACCAACCAATCAACAGCACAGTCACCACCTTTCTTAATAAGTTCTACTGCAATACCATCCAAACCTGCCTCCTTGCCAGATTTCCTCTTCCACAAAGCTTTCACTACCTCTTCTCTCTTAAGCAAATAATTCTCCCTGAATCTCTTCGCGTACCACCCCAACCAAAACACCCTACATCTCTCTCTCTCTCTATCATCAAACACATTTAACACACCTTCAAAATACTCCATCTCCTTCTCACTTCGTCACAACCTGTTATTATTTCCCCCTTGCCCCTTCTTCGATGTTCCCATTTGTTCTCTTGTCTTACACATGTTATTTACCTCCTTCCAAGACATCTTTTTATTCTCTCTAAAGTTTAATGATACTCTCACCCCAACTCTCATTTTCCTCTTCTTCCTCTTGACCTCCTGCCACTATCTTTAATACATCTCTCAGTCATTTACACTCATTTTTCATAAGTGTTGTCCAAACGCCTCTCTTTTCTTTTTCACTAACAATTTTACTTCTTCATTCTGCTATTCTCTACCCTTTCTAACCTGCCCTCCTACCACCTTTCTCATCCCACATGCATCTCTTGCACACCCCAAAACTTCTTCCCTAGATATTTCCCATTCCTCAATCACTCCCCTCACATCCTTTGCTCTCACCTTTTGCCATTCTGCTCTCACTCTCTCCTGGTACTTCCTCACACAGGTCTTCTTTCCAAGCTTACTTACTCTTACTTACTCTTACCAATCTCCCCAACATTCTTTCTTTATTAAAAACCTTTACAAATCTTCACCTTTGTCTCCACAAGATAGTGATCTGACATCCCTCCAGCTGCCCCTCTCAACACATTAGCATCCAAAATTCTCTCTTGTGTACTTCTGTCAAGTAACAAGTAATCCAATAATGCCCTTTGACCATCTCTCCTACTCACTTACGTATACTTATGTACAGTATGTCTCTTTTTAAACCAGATATTCCCAATCACCAGTCTTTTTTCAGCACACAAAGCCACAAGCTCTTCATTTCCATTCACAACACTGAGTACCCCATGTACACCAAATATACCCTCAACTGCCCTATTACTCACTTTTGCATTTTGATCACCCATCACTAATACCCAGTGTAGTCCACTAAAACTGCTGACACACTCACTCAGCTGCTCCCAAAACACTTGCCTTTCATGATCTTTCTTCTCATGACCAGGTGCATTTGCACCAATAATGACCCATCTCTTTCCATCCACTTTTAGTTTTACCCACATTAGTCTAGAATTTACTGTCTCACACTCTATCACACACTCCCATAACTCCTGCTTCAGGAGTAGTGCTACTCCTAAGCTCTTGTCCTCTCACCAACCCCTGACTTTACTCCCAAGACTTTTCCAAACCACTCTTCCCCTTTACCCTTGAGCTTCAATTCTCTCAGAGCCAGAACATCCAGCTTTCTTTCCTCAAACATACTACCTATCTCTCCTTTCTTTTCATCTTGGTTACATCCACACACATTCAGACACCTCAATCTGAGCCTTTGAGGAGGATGAGCACTCCTTGCTTGACTCCTTCTTTTGTTATCCCTTTTAGAAATTGAAATACATGGGTGGGAGGATTTTCAGTCCCCCATTCCCGCCCCCTTTAGTCACCTTTTACGACACGTGGGGAATACTTGGGAAGTATTCTTTTTCCCCTGTATTTTAGATTAGAGGCTCCAGTCATGGATAAAAGCCAACATCATTGCTGGGCCTTAATAGAAATAGAGAAAAAAAAACAGGTTAACAAAAGAGGAAGAGACAGTGGAAAGTATTTATGAATTTTGAAGTGAAACAAGGTTATTAGGGAAAACATGAGAGTGGAGAGAGTTCCAAAGCTTTGAAGTTCTGGGAAAGAAACATTTACCAAAATGGCCTTCCTTGAGTTTCCAGCTGCCACAGAGTAATGATGTGATGCAGCAACATGCCAATTATTGCTTGGTCTAGCTAGTGGTGGGGGCACACAAGCAGTGAGTCAGGGAAGATGGTGTGCAGGTATTATTGGATTACATATTAGTTGATGGGTGTGTAAAAGAGAGACTTTTGTACGTAAATATGCTGAGAGGGGCAATGGGCAGGACAGCTGATCACTATCTTTGGAGGCAAAGTTGAAGATTAGAGGTTTCAGAAAAGAGGAAATGCTATCAGTTCGATGAAAGTAGTGAGAGTAAGTGAGCATGGAAAAGAGATGTGTGAGGAAATACCAGGAGCGATTAAATGTAGAACTTGAAAAAGTGTGAGAGTAAATGAAGCAAGGGGAGTTATTTAGGGAAGGAGTGATAACATGTCAGAGATGCACGTGGAATGCAAAAGGTGGAAATTGGGCAGATTAGAAAAGGTAGTGAGTGGTAGGATGAAGAAGTAAAGTTGCTAGTGAAAGAGTAAAGAGGGGCATTTGGTAGTATTTACAGGGTAAGAGTGCAAAAGATTGGGGAATGTGTGAGAGAATGTGGCAGGAGATCAAGAGGAAGGTGCTGAGGTTAGAAAAGGAGGAAATGAGAGTTAGGGTGCATGAGTATCAGTAAAATTTAGGGAAAATGAAATGGTTTGGAAAGAGATAAATGATACCCAAAGAATGAGAATAAATAGAATCTTCAGTGAAAGGGGTAAAAGAGGAAGTGGTAACAGTTAGTGATGAAGTGAGGAGATGGAGTGAGTGTTTTGAAGGACTGTTCAATGTGTTTGATGATAGGATAGCAGATGTAGGGGTATTTGGCTTGGGATGGTATGTGAAGTGAGAGAGTCATGGAAAGTTGATCTTTTTAGGATATAAATAGATATATGTCATATCAACATGTAATGTCATTTTTTATTTTTTGCAACATCGTTGGGCCTTTAGCACTTAAAGAAGTAGAGGTTGTCAGTTACAAACATTAAGGGAAAATTCTATATATGCTATAGATTTTTAAGTGCTGGGGTCAGTGTGCCTGATAAGCATATATAGAGTGTGAAATTTTTACAAAATTGCAACTGATGCCCATGCTTTTATTTTAGTAACACTGATTGACATTGACACAGCAAAGCAAGTGTGCAAGCATTTATAAGAGGATATCGGTAGACATCCTGTGGTTGATGCTGAGGATAGTTATTATATTTATTTATTGTTTTAGGATTAGCACTCTTAGAAGGAAGAAATTTTTTTTAAGGTTTTGGCTGTTTCTTCAAAAGGATTGTTTATGAATGTATTAAACTGGCATTAATGGTGTTCTTGTTTTTGGAATTCTTGCAGGTTATTGACAAGTATGTCAAATGAAGGGGTGAAAATAAATATTGGAAGCTTTAGGAGTCGCTTACCTACACCAAGTAATCGAATACGAACATCGGGAAACAGGTACAGCTCAGATTTTTTTTTGAGAGATGTACAGGTTATTCATTCTTACATCTAACACACTAATGATGCAGAGTTGGAATGCATGTGGAAGTTTTTGGATGACACTGAGCATCATTGGAACACCATAGTTTTAGAACATGATTTGCTGATTGTTGATGTTGAAAACATTTGGGTTTAGGGCTCTTCTCATAGTAGTCTGCATGAGCCTGTATAGGCTCATTGTATTGCATAACTGCAAATCATGGTCGAGGGAGTGAAAGTGGCAGCAGTGGATTATAGTGGGGATGATCCACTGGCTGTTTTCAGAACTGTTGGATGAGGTCTGGATGGTAATTGGAGAGTTTGTGGAGTATCATTGTGCTAAATGCCTCTTGATATGTGGTAAGAAGAACCAGGGATAAACTAGTACTGGTGTTTGCAGATGTGGATTCTTGCATATTTTGTTTGTAAAATTTTTGTGTGAAGCTAAATTTAGAGGAGAATAGGAGGCATATTGCATGGGGGGGGAATGGGGGAAATGATTTAACTGTTTTGTCTTTCATAGTAATGATAATTGGATAGAGCGGTGGATGCATCATATTATTTCAACTGTCTTTTGTTTAATTTGAAATGAGATTTTATGATAAAATGAAATCTTGCCATAAGCCTCATTTTCTAAGAAGCTGTGTTATCTCCTCTGTAACATCATAGAATGGTTTGCAAATTAAAAGATGGATTATGGATATACATGTGCTCCCTACTTATGGCTTATGCAACTTATGACCATTCATGCATATGACTGGAAATGCTCCCTACTTATGGCTTATGCAACTTATGACCATTCACACATATGACTGGAAAAAAATTTGTATTAAGAAGATATACATATGGAGAGAATGAGTGAGGAAAGATTGACAAAGAGGATATATGTGTCGGAGATGGGGGAACAAAGAGAAGTGGGAGACCAATTTGGAGGTGGAAGGATGGAGTGAAAAAGATTTTGAGCGATTGGGGCCTGAATATACAGGGGGTGAGAGACGTGCAAGGAATAGAGAGAATTGGAATGATGTGGTATACCAGGGCCAATGTGCTGTCTATGGACTGAACCAGTGCATGTGAAACATCTGGGGCAAACCATGGAAAGGTCTGTGAGGCCTGGATGTGGATAGGAAGCTGTGGTTTTAGTTTGTTACAATGACAGCTAGAGACTGAGTGTGAACAAATGTGGCCTTTTTTGTCGTTTCATGGAGCTACCTCACTGAAGTGGTGGGTTACTAATGATACTGCTTCCTGTGGGATGGGGTAGCGACAGGAATGGATAAGGCATGCAAATATGAATATGTACATGTGGATATATGTATATGTCTGTGTATGTATATGTATGTATATGTTGATATGTTTATGTATGTATATGTGCGTTTAAGTATATATGTGTATATAGTGGATGGGTGATTCTTCATCTGTTTCCTGGTGCTACCTTGCTAATGTGGGAAACAGCTATTGTTTAATGAATATGAAAATAAATAATGAAAATTATGTTTAGGTGTATGTTTACCAGTGCTAATTGCTGCATGCATATGATGGTGAATGTCTGATGATTCCTGCATTGTGTATATCACAACGTCTCTCATTTACCATTCAGTAAGTGCAAGTTATTAAAGTGATTCTATTAAATTTTTATGCTGGATAAAATCATTTTTATGTATTAAACCCCAAAGATGACGAGCAAGAATAAAAACATATTACGTGTTGATAGATCTGGCAAAAAGCCAAGGAAGATGCTCGATTTGGAATTGAAAATGAAGGTAGGCACCCAATATGAAGGAAGGAAATAAGTTAATTTGATTGCACATAATCTACAGTTGTCCCTTTCAATGGTCTCAATTTTAAAGGACAAAGAAAAATACATGAAGCAGTGTAAGGTTTGGCAAATATGAAGTCTACGATAATAACAAAGCATTGACAGGGACCCATCCATGAAATGGAAAAGTTGTTGATGCTGTGGATGGAAGATCAAATTCAAAACATGTACCACCAAGCTTACTAACAATTCATGCGAAGGCTAGAAGTCTTTTTGAGACTCTGAAGGAGCGAGTGGTAGAGGATTACATCGGGACTTCACAGCAAGTCATGGTTGGTTCCGTAGATTTAAAAGAGGATATAACTTGCACAACAGTTAAGTCACAGGTGAAGGAGCTGCTGAAAGATTCATTAAAAGTTTGGATGTATTAATCTGTGGACTAAAGAATTAGGTAAAAGTTAAAAAGAAACTACAGAATCTATAATAAATCTGGTTAATAGAAAATGAGATATGATAGAAATTGAGTAGGATAAAAGAATGCTGTACAGGTAAATGAATTCCACATACCATGCTGACATATGTCCGACTTAAATCCACTTTGATATCTGACTGGGCAGCCAGAATGGAACTTGGATGTATGTCAGGAAGCATCTTTTCAGTGAATTGAAAGCACTAACTGTTAAGACTAGGTGGCTTATCCGTTGGGGCTGTGTCCCTAGATGTGGAGACACCTGAAAAACTCAAGCTGAATCACAAGCTGTTGGCTGGCTTTGCCTGCCTCAGCTGTGTTGCTTTATCTTCACTTAAATTGGCAATCACATACTTACTAACCAGAAGGATAAAGTACTGAATGAGCTGCGCATTGTTTGTCCATGCTGGGAATTGCACCCAGGCCATTGGTTTGGTAGTCAGCAACTCTAACCGCAACACCACTGATGTGCCTGGATATACAGTAGTCTGGATAAATGGAGGAAAGGTCTAAAAGCATGCATGTCAGTGAGGAGATTAAGTATAGATATGAATACATGGGGTAAGATGAATGGACAAATCAATAGAGTATATGCATAAGATTGGTGTCATTAAGGATGAAGCTGTAGCTCTTTTGGCATATGGAAGAGTTCTTCCGTGAGCAACCCTGCTGTATGGTGTTAAAAGTCCTGTACAATAAAATAGATATACAATTGATCTTGGCTCTACCTTACTAACATAGGAATCGCTATCAAGCTTTGAAAAAAGAATTGTATCAGATGCAGTTTGATATGTAAGATTAGATCCTTCATTTCTTGTGATTAACAAGATTTATTTAAATTCTTGTGTACTGATATCAACTTTTCATACTACCGTCAGGTTGCCAGGAGCACCAGTGAGTAAAGCTGTTGGATCAGTTGGGCGTTTACCACATCCTACAGCAACAAGATCATTAGCCCCTCTGAAGGCACCACCAGCTTTGAATTCTGAACAAGTGATTGGTATGAAACTAGAAAGGATGATTTTTTTTTCTCATTAATGAACATGGACATTTTTAGTAGTAACTCTTAAGGTGATAGGTCATTTATATATGCTCTTACCTGAGAAACCAAAATACAGCCATACTGTTTTTGCATACTAGTATATGGGCAGGAGGTTAGGAAGCATATTCATCACATGATTTCAATTATAAGATTATCTGGGGGAATATGATGTCTTTCTCATGGAGACACCACAAGTTTTTAGAGAATATGCGGTAAAATTTCCTGTATCAGCATGGCATTAAGGAGACTATGGTCAGGGTAGGAAACTGATACACCATCACTAGTTCTTATTATCTTTAATGATAAAAACTTAGATACTTAGAATATTACATAACCAGCTGGAAAAGTGATATGTAATGTTAGTTTGATTCTGTGGTGAATGATGATGTATAAAGAAGAGCAATGAAACCCGATTCAGAGGGGAGATAAAATCATTTTTATCCAGAAGTCAGCAATATAAATGGTAACATAAGATATGATAATCTCTGGGGATAGGGGAGAAAGAATACTTCCCACGCATTCCTCATGTGTCGTAGAAGGCGACTAAAGGGGATGGGAACAGGGGGCTAGAAACCCTCCCATCCTTGTATTTTAACTTTCTAAAAGGGGAAATGGAAGGAGTCATGCAGGGAGTGCTCGTCCTCCTCAAAGGCTCAGATTGGGGTGTCTAAGTGTGTGTGGTTGTAACCAGTATGAGAAAAAAGGAGAGATAGGTAGTATGTTTGAGGAAAGGAACCTGGATGTTTTGCCTCAGAGTGAAACGAAGCTCAAGGGTAAAGGGAAAGAGTGGTTTGGGAATGTCTTGGGAGTAAAGTCAGGGGTTAGTGAGAGGACAAGAGTAAGGGAAGGAGTAGCACAACTGAAACAGGAGAAGTGGGAGTATGTGATAGAGTGTAAGAAAGTAAACTCTAGATTGATATGGGTAAAACTGAAAGTGGATGGAGAGAGATGGGTGATAATTGGTGCACATGAACCTGGACATGAGAAGAAAGATCATGAGAGGCAAGTGTTTTGGGAGCAGCTGAGTGAGTGTGTTAGTAGTTTTGATGCACGAGACTGGGCTATAGTGATGGGTGATTTGAATGCAAAGTTGAATAATGTGGCAGTTGAGGGAATAATTGGTGCACATGGGGTCTTCAGTGTTGTAAATGGAAATGGTGAAGAGTTTGTAGATTTGTGCACCGAAAAAGGACTTGTGATTGGGAATACCTGGTTTAAAAAGAGAGATATGCATAAGTATATGTATGTAAGTAGGAGAGATGGGCAAAGAGCGTTATTGGATTACGTTGATAGGCGCGTGAAAGAGAGACTTTTGGATGTTAATGTGCTGAGAGGTGCAACTGGAGGGATGTCTGATCATTATCTTGTGGAGGCGAAGATGAAGATTTGTAGAGGTTTTCAGAAAAGAAGAGAGAATGTTGGGGTGAAGAGAGTGGTGAGAGTAAGTGAGCTTGGGAAGGAGACTTGTTTAAGGAAGTACCAGGAGAGACTGAGTGCAGAATGGAAAAAGGTGAGAACACAGGAGGTAAGGGGAGTGGGGGAGGAATGGAATGTATTTAGGGAAGCAGTGATGGTTTGGGGCAAAAGATGCTTGTGTCGTGAGAAGCATGGAAGGTGGGCAGATTAGAAAGGGTAGTGAGTGGTGGGATGAAGAAGTAAGATTATTAGTGAAACAGAAGAGAGAGGCATTTGGATGATATTTGCAGGGAAATAATGCAAATGACTGGGAGACATAAAAGAAAGAGGCTGGAGGTCAAGAGAAAGGTGCAAGAGGTGAAAAAGAGGGCAAATGAGAGTTGGGATGAGAGATTATCATTAAATTTTAGAGAGAATAAAAAGATGTTTTGGAAGGAGGAAAATAAAGTGCATAAGACAAGGGAACAAATGGGAACATCAGTGAAGGGGAGCTAATGGGGAGGTGATAACAAGTCATGGTGATGTGAGATGGAGTGAGTATTTTGAAGGTTTGTTGAATGTGTTTGATGATAGAGTGGCAGATATAGGGTGTTTTGGTCGAGGTGGTGTGCAAAGTGAGAGGGTTAGGGAGAATGATTTGGTAAACAGAGAAGAGGTAGTAAAAGCTTTGCGGAAGATGAAAGCCGGCAAGGCAGCGGGTTTGGATGGTATTGCAGTGGAATATAATAAAAAAGGGGGTGACTATATTGTTGACTGGTTGGTAAGGTTATTATATATGTGTATGACTCATGGTGAGGTGCCTGAGGATTGGCAGAATGCTTGCATAGTGCCATTGTACAAAGGCAAAGGGGATAAAAGTAAGTGCTCAAATTACAGAGGTATAAGTTAGTTGAGTATTCCTGGTAAATTGTATGGGAGGGTATTGATTAAGAGGGTGAAGGCATGTATAGAGCATCAGATTGGGGAAGAGCAGTGTGGTTTCAGAAGTGGTGGAGGATGTGTGGATCAGGTGATTGCTTTGAAGAATGTATGTGAGAAATACTTAGAAAAGCAAATAGATTTGTATGTGGCATTTATGGATCTGGAGAAAGCATATGATAGAGTTGATAAAGATGCTCTGTGGAAGGTATTAAGAATATATGGTGTGGGAGGCAAGTTGCTAGAAGCAGTGAAAAGTTTTTATCGAGGATGTAAGGCATATGTACGAGTAGGAAGAGAGGAAAGTGATTGGTTCTCAGTGTATGTCGGTTTGTGGCAGGGGTGTGTGATGTCTCCGTGGTTGTTTAATTTGTTTATGGATGGGGTTTTTAGGGAGGGGAATGCAAGAGTTTTGGAAAGAGGGGCAAGTATGCAGTCTGTTGGGGATGAAAGAGCTGGGGAAGTGAGTTAGTTGTTGTTCGCTGATGATACAGCGCTGCTGGCTGATTCGAGTGAGAAACTGCAGAAGTTGGTGACTGAGTTTGGTAAAGTGTGTTAAAGAAGAAAGCTGAGAGTAAATGTGAATAAGAGCAAGGTTATTAGGTACAGTAGGGTTGAGGGAGAAGTCAATTGGGAGGTAAGTTTGAATGGAGAAATACTGGAGGAAATGAAGTGTTTTAGACATCTGGGAGTTGATCTGGCAGCGGATGGAACCATGGAAGCAGAAGTGAGTCATGGGGTTGGGGAGGAGTCAAAATGTGTGTTGGAAATGAGATGTTTGAGGACAATATGTGGTGTGAGGTCGTTTGATTAAGTAATGAAAGGGTAGAGAGATATGTGGTAATAAAAAGAGTGTGGTTGAGAGAGCTGAAGAGGGTGTTTTGAAATGGTTTGGTCACATGGAGAGAATGGGAGAAGAAAGATTGACAAAGAGGATATATGTGTCAGAGGTGGAGGGAACGAGAAGTGGGAGACCAAATTGGAGGTGGAAGGATCGAGTGCAAAAGATTTTGAGCGATTGGGGCCTGAACATGCAGGAGGATGAAAGGCGTGCAAGGAATAAGGTGAATTGGAATGATGTGGTATACTGGGGTCGACGTGCTGTCAATGGATTCAACCAGGGCAGGTGAAGCGTTGAGTAAACCATGGAAAGTTTTGTCGGGCCTGGATGTGGAAAGGGAGCTCTGGTTTTGGTGCATTATACATGACAGCTAGAGACTGAGTGTGAATGAATGTGGCCTTTGTTGTCTTTTCCTAGTGCTACCTCACACGTGTGCTGGGGAAGGGTGTGTCATTTCATGTGTGGTAGGGTGGCGATGGGAATGAATAAAGGCAGCAAGTATGAATTATGTACATGTGTATATATGTATATGTCTGTGCATGTATACATATGTGTATGTTGAAATATTTAGGTATGTATATGTGTGTGTGTGGACTTGTATGTATATACATGTGTATGTGGGTGGGTTGGGCCATTCTTTCGTATGTTTCCTTGTGCTACCTCGCTAACGCGAGAGACAGTGACACAGTATAATAAATAAGATAAATATATTATCTATGTTATCCCTGGGGATAGGGGAGAAAGAATACTTCCCACGTATTCCCTGCGTGTCATAGAAGGCGACTAAAAGGGGAGGGAGTGGGGGGCTGGAAATCCTCCCCTCTCATTATTTTTTTTTAATTTTCCAAAAGAAGGAATAGAGAAGGGGGCCAGGTGAGGATATTCCCTTAAAGGCCCAGTTCTCTGTTCTTAACGCTACCTCGCTAACGCGGGAAATGGCGAATAGTTTGAAAGAAAGAAAGAAAATATTATCTATGTATTTGTATATGTACATGTACGTATATATGGGAATAGACAAAGGCAGACAGTATGAATTATGTACATGTGTATTTATGTATATGTCTGTGTGTGTATATATATGTGTACATTGAGTTGTATAGGTATGTATATTTGCGTGGGTGGACGTGTATGTATATACATGTGTATGTGGGTGGGTTGGGCCATTTCTTTCGTCTGTTTCCTTGCGCTACCTCGCTAATGCGGGAGACAGCGACAAAGCAAAATGAATAAATAAATAAATGAATACGTATATATGTATGCATATGAGTGGATGAGTCATTCTTCTTGTGTTTCCTGGCACTACCTCACTAATGCAGGAAATGATGATCAAGCATGATAAGATAATAGATACTAATTTTGAAGTAAATAAAAAACCTGTGTTTTAAAAATTGCCCTGATCATAGTTATTGGCAAAGGCTTGAGAGGGTAGAGAGTTCCAGTGCTTCAAGGTATAGGGAAAGAAATGTTTATTGACAGTTCTTATTGCATGTTACACACTTAGAACAGGGTGAGCTCAGCTTGGAAGTAGATATTCAAGGTATTGGGAAAGAAATGGTTATCAACAATTCTTGTTGCATGTTACACACTTAGAACAGGGTGAACTCAGCTTGGAAGTGAATATTCTCTTGTAGGTTTTCTTATATATTGTATGACTTTTTTTTGCACCTTCCTATTTTATGTATTTATTTTTAAAGATTTAAGGAGCTCACAGAAGTCAATGAAACCTGTGCGACCACCAAAACCTAACCTTAATCAAGGAGCTTTGCGAAGTAGCTCTCGAGGTGTCTCCAATACTTCTGTTCCATCATCCAAAATGAACCGTGGATCAGGATCTCCTGGGTCCAGCAGAAGAGATTCTGACTCATTTGATGAAGATGGGTAAGTTTCATAGTCGTCTTTACATAATATCTCAAAGAATACACCAGATTTATTAGTGAATAATTTTCAGAAGATATACTGTATTTTGATATATTGCTGTGGAATTAAGTCTCATGTTTAGTGTATAAAGTAATATCTTCTAGTGCACTTACTGTGCAGCATATATTCTCTCATTAGAACCCCATGCTTAGATATCAGTTTATTATTGAATAATTTTCAAAAGATATGTATTTTGATATATTGCCATGGCATTAAGTCTCATGTTTAGTGTATAAGGTAATATTTTCTAGTGCACATACTGTACGACACATATTCTCTCATTAGAACACATGCTTAGATATCATTCCTGTTGCTCTATCTCCCTTTTTTACACTCACTTGACTTATGCATTTGAATTTCTTTCCTAGATCCAGTTCCCCATCTCTATCAAGTTTTCTTTGTAAAGCATCCATAACCTCTGTAATTTTTTTTATTGATTTGTGTTAGCAGTCATCTTAAATCTGTAATACTTGAATTTTGTCAAAAGTAACTTAGAACTTACATATCTGCCGTTACTTATCAACTCTCTCTCATCTGTGATAAAAAATTTTATCTTTCTTCTTGTAGTCATTTGAATTATCAAGCCTGATTGCATTAACCCACCATTCCCCCTTAACTTTCTCTAGCACACAGGTAACATATCTGAGTTATAGAGTATCTGCAGTTCCATTCACATGCATTTATTTTGTACTTGTCTCTATCCATTTACCCTTGTGAATATGCATATCTTGTTAAAGGCAGTTTTAGGCAAACTACCTTCATCAGAGATCAAATTCAGGAAATGGAAAATCCAAATTGCCTTGGACATTTACAAGAGCTTAAGTTTTCATATAAAGACTTGTTGTAGGCCATGGGAATCATTGTATCAGAACTAATGTTCATAAGCTTTGCTTAAATTTCCCCCTAGTATTTTAACATTTGTATGTCTGCTAAGTGTTGGGTTTGTGGCAAGGGTGCAAGATGTCTCCATGGCTGTTTAATTTGTTTATGGATGGGGTTGTTAGGAGTTAATGCAAGAATTTTGGAGAGAGGAGGAAGTATACAGTCTGTTGTGGAAGAGAGTCCTTGGGAAGTGAGCCAGTTGTTCGCTGATGATACAGCCCTGGTGGCTGATTCTGGTAAGAAACTGAAGAAGTTGGTGACTGAGTTTAGTAAAGTGTGTGAAAGACGAAAGCTTAGAGTAAATGTGAATAAGAGCAAGGTTGTTAGGTTCAGTAGGGTTGAGGGACAAGTTAATTGGATGGTAAGTTTGAGTGGAGAAAAACTTGAGGAAGTGAAGTGTTTTAGATATCTGGGAGTGGATTTGGCAAGGGATAGAACCATGGAAACGGAAGTGAGTCACAGTGTGGGGGAGGGTGGCAAAGGTTCTGGGAGTGTTGAAGAATGTGTGGAAGGCAAGAACATTATCTCGGAGCAAAAATGGGTACGTTTGAAGGAATGGTGGTTCCAACAATGTTATATGGTTGTGAGGCATAGGCTATAGATAGGGTTGTGCGGAGGAGGGTGGATGTTTTGGAAATGAAATGTTTAAGGACAATATGTGGTGTGAGGTGGTTTGATCGATTAAGTAATGAAAGGGTAAGAGAGATGTGTGATAATAAAAAGTGTGGTTAAGAGAGCAGAATACGATGTATTGAAATGGTTTGGTCACGTGGAGAGAATGAGTGAGGAAAGATTGACAAAGAGGATATATGTGTCAAAGGTGGAGGGGACGAGGAGAAGTGGGAGACCAACTTGGAGGTGGAAAGATGAAGTGAAAAAGATTTTGAGTGATCGGGGCCTGAACATACAGGAGGGTGAAAGGCGTGCAAGGAAGAGAGTGAATTGGAACGATGTGATATACCGGGGTGGACATGCTGTCAATATATTGAACAAGGGCATTTGAAGTGTCTGGGGTAAATCGGAGAAAGTTCTGTGGGGTCTGGATGTGGAAATAGAGCTGTGATGTCAGTGCATTACACATGACAACTAGAGACTGGGTGTGAATGAATGAGGCCTTTGTTGTCTTTTCCTAGCGCTACCTTGTGCGTGCATGGGGGGAGGGGGGGTGCCATTTCATGTGTGGCGGGGTGGCGACAGGAATGGATGGATGAAGCATGTATGGATATGTATAGGTATGTATATGTGCGTGTGTGGTGTGTATGTATATACATGTGTATGTGGGTGGGTTGGGCCATTCTTTCATCTGTTCTTGCGCTACCTCGCTGCGCAGGAGACAGCGACAAAGTATAATAAAAAAAGAATACTTATTCATACTTGCTTGCCTTTATCCTTTCCTGTTGCTACCCCACCACACTGGAATATGCATACCCCCCTTTTTTTTCAGCGAGGTAGCTCCAGGTAAGGACAAAAAAGGCATCATTCGTTCACATTTAGTCTAGCTGTCATGAGTAATGCACCAAAACCACAGCTCCCTATCCGCATCCAGGCCCCATGGTTTACCCCAGACGCTTCACAAGCCCTAGTTCAGTTCATTGACAGCACGTTGACCTTAGCACACCACATTGTTCCAATTCACTCTGTTCCTTGCACGCCTCTCACTCCTGTATGTTCAGGCTCCAATAGCTCAAAATCTTTTCACTCCATCCTTCCACCTCCAATTTGGTCTCCTGCTTCTCCTTGTTCCCTCCACCTCTGACACATACATCCATCTTGACAATTAATCTTTCCTCTCTCATTCTCTCCATATGTCCAAACCATTTCAACACTCCCTCTTCTGCTCTCTCAACCACACTCTTTTTATTTCCACACATCTCTCTTACCCTTTCATTACTTTGTCAGTCAAAGCACCTCACACCACATATTGTCCTCAAACATTTCATTTCCAACACATCTACCCTCCTCCATACAACCCTATCTATATCTCATGCCTTGCAATCGTATAACATTGTTGGAACTACTATTCCTTCAAACATACCTATATAGATAGATAGATAGATAGTAGTATCATTCATGATTTTTTTCTATTTTAGGACAAAGACACCAAAGTTGAGTCCATTTCACAAGCCGGGAGCTAAGGGCCACAGTTCCATTCGAGCGAGAATTCGTGTTCGTGGAGGAAGGCCTGTGATGCAAGGGTTTGCTAATATTGGTGCTGTATTTGGTACAACAAAAGGGGATGACTTACATCCACAGATCATTAGAATGGCAAGAAAATCAGGACAACTGAACCTGTCAAATAGAGGAATGGCTGAAGGTAAGATTGCTATAATATTTTTATCTTTTAATCATATATTGATTCATAAAAAGGATGTATAGAGCATATTTTTGTACTTCGATGGGTAGTAAAGAAGTTTTGTTTTATGATTAAATGCTTTTCATGCTTTAGTGAGGTAGCATTAGGAATATTTGAATAACAGCCTCCAAATTCAGACTGTTGCGTATAATGCACTGTACTAGACCCTACCATCCACAGCCAAGCCCCAGTAGCTAATTCCATGGTTTTCCTTAGTTTATGCAGTTCACTGTGTGTGTTTGTTTTCTGTCATAGTTGTATTTCCCGTATTAGCAAGGTTCTGCCAGGAACAGATAAAGAAAAGGCCTCTTTGTTCACATTCTTTCTCTAGCTGTCATGTTTGATGTAATAAAACCAAAGCCTCCTATCCACAACCAGGCCCCATGGACCTTTCCATGGTTTACCCTCATTTCTTCATATGCCCTGGTTCATTCCATAAATAGTACATTGCCAAGTGTATGTAATGAATTTATTTAAGTCTTTTAATTGCTTGTGTTAGTTTGTATCTTGGAACTGCATATATTTGTTTACATTTACTCTCATCATTTATCATCAGCTTGTAGCAACAGATCATTAAACTGCTGTAGGTAAATAGATCAGTTTAACATTAGTATACAGAAACTAGGGCATATGAAGTGACCAGGTCTGTTAGGCCTTTTTGTGGGTAGGGGGCTATTGTTTCAGCACATTGCACATGACAGCTAGAAAATGGATGTGAGCAAATGTAGCCATTTCCTGGCACTACCCAGCTAACACAAGAAATGGTGATGAAGTATGGAAGACAGAAAAAAATAGAAACTTCTCAGTATGTAGTTCATTTGAAAACCTTAATTCTATACTATTGCAGTCTTGATTTACTCTTCATTTTCACATACTTAGTGTTTTCAAGTGAATCACCCATTCTTTGGTGAAGATATTTTGGAACATACTGAATATTCATTGGTCTGTATATAGTTTGCTACTATGTTTCTTATTAAAAAATGTGGTATACAGTGAATTTATGAAATGGTATTTAAATGATGAATGTGAATAGTAAGTTTTTGGAATTTTGTTTCCAGTGCCTGATAAAGTGTATCATATTAATGAAATGGATGCAGAAGAAGCAAAGAAGATGACAATGAATATGAGCATGGATGGTAGTGATGATGATAGATGGTGGGAACAAACAGATCTCACTCGTCTTTATCTATCATCAAACCAACTGAACTCTATTTCTCCAAAGATTAGTAATCTCCTTTCTCTTCAGATTTTAGATGTAAGTATTAGTTTTAATGTACTGTATTTTTGTTTGTCCTTTTTGATCAACAGATATGTTGGATTAAGCTTACATTTTAAAGGTACTACTGGTAACAAAGGAAGTGTTGATTAATGTATCATATATAGTAGGGTGGTTTCCAAAAGGTGGCTCAGGTAAGTGAAAAGACTCATTAAAGTTCATTACTGGTAATGAATGAGTATTGATTAATGTAACATATATTGTTTATTGTGGTGTACCAGGGTCGACATGCTGTCAGTGGATTGAACCAGGGCATGTGAAGCATCTGGGGTAAACCATGGAAAGTTTTGTGGGGCCTGGATGTGGAAAGGGAGCCTTGGTTTTGGTGCATTACACATGACAGCTAGAGGCTGAGTGTGATTGAATGTGGCCTTTGTTGTCTCTTCCTAGCGCTACCTCGCACGCATGTGTGGGGAGAGGGTTGTCATTTCGTGTGTGGCGTGGTGGTGACGGGAATGAATAAAGGCAGCAAGTATGAATTATGTACTTGTGTATATATGCATATGTCTGTGTATGTATATATATGTATTTGTTGAAATGTATAGGTATGTATATGTACATGTGTGGACATGTATGTATATACATGTGTATGTGGATAGGTTGGGCCATTCTTTCATCTGTTTCCTTGCGCTACTTTGCTAACAGGGGAGACAGCAACGAAGTATAATAAAAAAAGAATTTTCCAAAAGACAACTAAAGGAAATGAAAACCCTGTTTAAATACATTGTAGTGCAGCTTAAAGTTATGTATACATTTAACATTATGGCTCTTCTTTTATAAGCTTGTAATGATATTTGGAGAGTGACATGTATATTGTGCATAATTTGAGAAAACATTGAAGCTTTCAGATAACTGCCTGACAGCTCTTCCATCAACTTTTGGAGATCTAACTTGCCTTCATCGGTTGAATCTGAGCCACAACCGCCTTGAAGACTTGCCAGCTGGTTTGTTTCTTCTTCCTGACTTGAGGTCACTGCAACTTGATCACAATAATCTCACAACTCTCTCTGAAGATTTGGGAAACTTGTCAGTTTTAGAATATTTGGTGAGTAGTGTGGAAGTCGAGAACATTATCTCGGAAAGCAAAAATGGGTATGTTTGAAGGAATAGTGGTTCCAACAATGTTGTATGGTTGCGAATCGTGGGCTATGGATAGAGTTGTGCGCAGGAGGGTGGATGTGCTGGAAATGAGATGTTTGAGGACAATGTGTGGTGTGAGGTGGTTTGATCGAGTAAGTAACGTAAGGGTAAGAGAGATGTGTGGAAATAAAAAGAGCATGGTTGAGAGAGCAGAAGAGGGTGTTTTGAAATGGTTTGGGCACATGGAGAGAATGAGTAAGGAAAGATTGACCAAGAGGATATATGTGTCGGAGGTGGAGGGAACGAGGAGAAGTGGGAGACCAAATTGAAGGTGGAAAGATGGAGTGAAAAAGATTTTGTGTGATTGGGGCCTGAACATGCAGGAGGGTGAAAGGAGGGCAAGGAATAGAGTGAATTGGATCGATGTGGTATACCGGGGTTGACGTGCTGTCAGTGGAGTGAATCAGGGCATGTGAAGTGTCTGGGGTAAACCATGGAAAGCTGTGTAGGTATGTATATTTGCGTGTGTGGACGTATGTATATACATGTGTATGGGGGTGGGTTGGGCCATTTCTTTCGTCTGTTTCCTTGCGCTACCTCGCAAACGCGGGAGACAGCGACAAAGCAAAAAAAAAAAAAAAAAAATGTGTATATGGCTGTGTATGCGTATAATATGTATATGTGTGTTTTTGGGTGTATATATATATATATATATATATATATATATATATATATTTATTTATAATAATAAAATAATATATATATATATATATATATATATGTATATATATATATATATATATATATATATATATATATATATATATATATATGTATATTTGCGTGTGTGGATGTATGTATATACATGTGTATGGGGGGGGTTGGGCCATTTCTTTCGTCTGTTTCCTTGCGCTACCTCGCAAACGCGGGAGACAGCGACAAAGTAAAAAAAAAAAAAAAAAAAAAAAATATATATATATATATATATATATATATATATATATATTATTTTTTTTTTTTATTATACTTTGTCGCTGTCTCCCGTGTTTGCGAGGTAGCGCAAGGAAACAGACGAAAGAAATGGCTCTGTATCTGATGCTCTGTACATGCCTTCACCCTCTCAATCAATACCCTCCCATATAATTTACCAGGAATACTCAACAAACTTATACCTCTGTAATTTGAGCACTCACTCTTATCCCCTTTGCCTTTGTACAATGGCACTATGCACGCATTCCGCCAATCCTCAGGCACCTCACCATGAGTCATACATACATTAAATAACCTTACCAACCAGTCAACTATACAGTCACCCCCTTTTTTAATAAATTCCACTGCAGTACCATCCAAACCTGCTGCCTTACCGGCTTTCATCTTCCGCAAAGCTTTCACTACCTCTTCTCTGTTTACCAAATCATTTTCCCTAACCCTCTCACTTTGCATACCACCTCGACCAAAACACCCTATATCTGCCACTCTCTCATCACACACATTCAACAAACCTTCAAAATACTCACTCCATCTCCTTCTCACATCACCACTACTTGTTATCACCTCCCCATTTGCGCCCTTCACTGAAGTTCCCATTTGCTCCCTTGTCTTACGCACTTTATTTACCTCCTTCCAGAACATCTTTTTATTCTCCCTAAAATTTAATGATACTCTCTCACCCCAACTCTCATTTGCCCTTTTTTTCACCTCTTGCACCTTTCTCTTGACCTCCTGTCTCTTTCTTTTATACATCTCCCACTCAATTGCATTTTTTCCCTGCAAAAATCGTCCAAATGCCTCTCTCTTCTCTTTCACTAATACTCTTACTTCTTCATCCCACCACTCACTACCCTTTCTAATCAACCCACTTCCCACTCTTCTCATGCCACAAGCATCTTGTGCGCAATCCATCACTGATTCCCTAAATACATCCCATTCCTCCCCCACTCCCCTTACTTCCATTGTTCTCACCTTTTTCCATTCTGTACTCAGTCTCTCCTGGTACTTCCTCACACAGGTCTCCTTCCCAAGCTCACTTACTCTCACCACCCTCTTCACCCCAACATTCACTCTTCTTTTCTGAAAACCCATACAAATCTTCACCTTAGCCTCCACAAGATAATGATCAGACATCCCTCCAGTTGCACCTCTCAGCACATTAACATCCAAAAGTCTCTCTTTCGCACGCCTGTCAATTAACACGTAATCCAATAACGCTCTCTGGCCATCTCTCCTACTTACATACGTATACTTATGTATATCTCGCTTTTTAAACCAGGTATTCCCAATCATCAGTCCTTTTTCAGCACATAAATCTACAAGCTCTTCACCATTCCATTTACAACACTGAACACCCCATGTATACCAATTATTCCCTCAACTGCCACATTACTCACCTTTGCATTCAAATCAATTATCACTATAACCCGGTCTCGTGCATCAAAACCACTAACACACTCATTCAGCTGCTCCCAAAACACTTGCCTCTCATGATCTTTCTTCTCATGCCCAGGTGCATATGCACCAATAATCACCCACCTCTCTCCATCAACTTTCAGTTTTACCCATATTAATCGAGAATTTACTTTCTTACATTCTATCACATACTCCCACAACTCCTGTTTCAGGAGTATTGCTACTCCTTCCCTTGCTCTTGTCCTCTCACTAACCCCTGACTTTACTCCCCAGACAGTGTGGTTTCAGAAGTGGTAGAGGATGTGTGGATCAGGTGTTTGCTTTGAAGAATGTATGTGAGAAATACTTAGAAAAGCAAATGGATTTGTATGTAGCATTTATGGATCTGGAGAAGGCATATGATAGAGTTGATAGAGATGCTCTGTGGAAGGTATTAAGAATATATGGTGTGGGAGAAAAGTTGTTAGAAGCAGTGAAAAGTTTTTATCGAGGATGTAAGGCATGTGTACGTGTAGGAAGAGAGGAAAGTGATTGGTTCTCAGTGAATGTAGGTTTGCGGCAGGGGTGTGTGATGTCTCCATGGTTGTTTAATTTGTTTATGGATGGGGTTGTTAGGGAGGTGAATGCAAGAGTTTTGGAAAGAGGGGCAAGTATGAAGTCTGTTGGGGATGAGAGAGCTTGGGAAGTGAGTCAGTTGTTGTTCGCTGATGATACAGCGTTGGTGGCTGATTCATGTGAGAAACTGCAGAAGCTGGTGACTGAGTTTGGTAAAGTGTGTGAAAGAAGAAAGTTACGAGTAAATGTGAATAAGAGCAAGGTTATTAGGTACAGTAGGGTTGAGGGTCAAGTCAATTGGGAGGTGAGTTTGAATGGAGAAAAGCTGGAGGAAGTGAAGTGTTTTAGATATCTGGGAGTGGATCTGGCAGCAGATGGAACCATGGAAGCGGAAGTGGATCATAGGGTGGGGGAGGGGGCGAAAATTCTGGGAGCCTTGAAGAATGTGTGGAAGTCGAGAACATTATCTCGGAAAGCAAAAATGGGTATGTTTGAAGGAATAGTGGTTCCAACAATGTTGTATGGTTGCGAGGCGTGGGCTATGGATAGAGTTGTGCGCAGGAGGATGGATGTGCTGGAAATGAGATGTTTGAGGACAATGTGTGGTGTGAGGTGGTTTGATCGAGTAAGTAACGTAAGGGTAAGAGAGATGTGTGGAAATAAAAAGAGCGTGGTTGAGAGAGCAGAAGAGGGTGTTTTGAAATGGTTTGGGCACATGGAGAGAATGAGTGAGGAAAGATTGACCAAGAGGATATATGTGTCGGAGGTGGAGGGAACGAGGAGAAGAGGGAGACCAAATTGGAGGTGGAAAGATGGAGTGAAAAAGATTTTGTGTGATCGGGGCCTGAACATGCAGGAGGGTGAAAGGAGGGCAAGGAATAGAGTGAATTGGAGCGATGTGGTATACCGGGGTTGACGTGCTGTCAGTGGATTGAATCGGGGCATGTGAAGCGTCTGGGGTAAACCATGGAAAGCTGTGTAGGTATGTATATTTGCGTGTGTGGACGTATGTATATACATATGTATGGGGGTGGGTTGGGCCATTTCTTTCGTCTGTTTCCTTGCGCTACCTCGCAAACGCGGGAGACAGCAAAAAAAAAAGAAAATATATATATATTTATTTGTTTAGATGTATAGATATGTATATGTGCTGTGTGTGGACATGTATATATATACATGTGTATATGGGTGGGTTGGGCCATTCTTCGTTTGTTTCCTTGCACTACCTCACTAACGTGGGAGACAGCGACAAAGTATAATAAATGAATAAATAAATATAAAATAAATATACTCTATACATGTGTGTATGTTAGTGGATGCTTCTTTCTTCCTCTGTTTCCTAGCACTAACGTGGGAAGTGGTGATCAAGTATGAAAGAGAAGTATATACAGAGAATCAAACAAACATGCGTCTTTGTAAATGCAGAACCATCACTAGGAAGAGGAAAGATGATAATCCTGAGTGCTTTTGTAACTGTAACTACTTGTTGAAGATGTATGTGGTTGCTGATTGGCTATTTTTGAGCTTAGAATTAGTGCGCAAGCTACTGCTACCTGGTTAAGTGGATAGTTAAGTGTGTGGAAGGCCAGTGCTTCCTCATCAGAAACACTGAGGTGTAGAAGATCCAAAACCTGAGTTTCCAAGTAAATATCCAAGAGAATCTCTTATGCTTGTGAGACTGCCTTGGGGAGTAAAGGTTTTTAATTTTTCAAAACATACATTGTTTTATGCATTTCAGGATGTGTCATGCAATTCCTTGATGGAACTCCCTTTGAGCATAGGTTACCTGCAAAGACTTGCCAAGTTAAATGCTTCAGAGAACCAGATAAAAGAACTTCCAGCTGAAATTGGAGATTGTTTTGGTAAGCCTCTCAGGTTCATCCAGATTTTTAATTGGTTCTCCCTGCTTTAAATGGATGTAGATATTCAAAACCACCATGCATTATTTAGTTGTATATCCTTGCATGAGAATCATTGACATGTTATCAGTACTTGTTATGATGTTCAAGCAATTTTTTCCCCAACAGAATATCATTTTATGCTTGTAACACTAATATATTGGCCAAAGGTACCCACGTCATAATAGGAAATGTAGTTAATGTTCGAATAAAAGGTGAAACAATTGCACTCGCACACTGTGAATCATGTAAGTCATACCCATTAGTCGTTTTTATTGCGAACTTGCACTCTGTGAATCATGTACATCATACCCATTAGTGGTTTTTATTGCCAACTTGCACACTGTGTATCATGTGAATCATACCCATTAGAGGTTTTTATTGCCACTTCGCTTTGCACTGCTTTTGACACTTCTCCCTTAAGTTTGCAAAGGTTTTGTGCTCTGGCTGTGTTTAACCAAGATGAAGATGGAAACTTCCTTCTGTAATGTTGCTTTCTATTTTCATTGGAAGCTGTATTATGAGAACTGAATGATCTTCATTGCCTGTATTTTACGTACACATTGTTTCAGTATTTTATCAAAAATAAATATTGAGGAAAAACTCGCACAACTGCAAGGGAATGAGGATGACTGCAGAAACTTTACAGAGGGAGTAAGGTCTCTTTGCATGAGTGTTAAAGTTTGCAATAAGATACAGATTGGTCTTGTAATGTGGACCTCCTTTTAGATGAGAAGGAAGACTATAGGAATGAAAGGGGTTGTTGACCTGTTTTTCCTGTCAATTAATTTGTGTATGGAGAAAAATGAAGCTATTTATACAGCATTTATGGATTTACAAAATGAGACATGTTTAAGAGAATAGAGAAGGACTTTAAACGTCCATACAAAAATATTACATGTTTAGGAGCATATGGGGAATCAGTGATTGGTCAGAAACAAACATAGGAGAGCTTCATTCACTGTGGTTGTTTATGTATATGGTTCAGGTTACATGTGAAATTATAGATGAGATGGGATGATTCTTGGATATGGCTGTGCCTCTTGGAGCAGATGGGAAGATACCACTTTTGCTTTGTATTGGTGAAATTTATACTGCTTGCTGAATTAAAAGATGATTTGGAAAGAAAGATAAGTTATTACAGCAGTTTTGAGGAAAGATTCTTCCTCTGTCTTGAAACATCTTTTATATTTTTCTGTGACTCATTATTAATGAAGCTTTAGAGATGTGTATATGGTATTTATGGATTTTCAGAAAGGAATGAAGTAAGAAGAATGAAGGCCTTTAAAAGACTATGTAATCAGTGCCATAAGATTTTTGGAAGTATTTCTTGTGAAAGAGTAAAAGTTAGTGTGTGATTGGTGTGAAATGGATGTGGGAGAATTTCACTATTATGTCATCTTACTGGTTTTAAAAAGCGAGATATACATAAGTATACGTATGTAAGTAGGAGAGATGGCCAGAGA
Source organism: Panulirus ornatus (assembly GCF_036320965.1). Lineage (NCBI taxonomy): Eukaryota > Metazoa > Arthropoda > Malacostraca > Decapoda > Palinuridae > Panulirus > Panulirus ornatus. Next base: position 15,511,547 of record NC_092285.1, read on the forward strand.
GCGTTATTGGATTACGTGTTAATTGATAGATGCACGAAAGAGAGACTTTTGGATGTTAATGTGCTGAGAGGTGCAACTGGAGGGATGTCTGATCATTATCTTGTGGAAGCAAAGGTGAAGATTTGTGGGGGTTTTCAGAAAAGAAGAGAGAATGTTGGGGTGAAGAGAGTGGTGAGAGTAAGTGAGCTTGGGAAGGAGACTTGTGTGAGGAAGTACCAGGAGAGACTGAGAACAGAATGGAAAAAGGTGAGAACAAAGGAGGTAAGGGGAGTGGGGGAGTAATGGGTTGTATTTAGGGAAGCAGTGATGGCTTGCGCAAAAGATGCGTGTGGCATGAGAAGCGTGGGAGGTGGGTTGATTAGAAAAGGTAGTGAGTGGTGGAATGAAGAAGTAAGATTGTTAGTGAAAGAGAAGAGAGAGGCATTTGAACAATTTTTGCAGGGAAAAAATGCAAATGAGTGGGAGAGGTATAAAAGAAAGAGGCAGGAGGTCAAGAGAAAGGTGCAAGAGGTGAAAAAGAGGGCAAATGAGAGTTGGGGTGAGAGAGTATCATTAAATTTCAGGGAGAATAAAAAGATGTTTTGGAAGGAGGTAAATAAAGTGCGTAAGACAAGGGAGCAAATGGGAACTTCAGTGAAGGGGGCTAATGGGGAGGTGATAACAAGTAGTGGTGATGTGAGAAGGAGATGGAGTGAGTATTTTGAAGTTTGTTGAATGTGTTTGATGATAGAGTGGCAGATGTGGGGTGTCTTGGTCGAGGTGGTGTGCAAAGTGATAGGGTTAGGGAAAATGATTTGGTAAATAGAGAAGAGGTAGTAAAAGCTTTACGGAAGATGAAAGCCGGCAAAGGAGCAGGTTTGGATGGCATTGCAGTGGAATTTATTAAAAAAGGGGGTGACTGTATTGTTGACTGGTTGGTAAGGTTATTTAATGTATGTATGATTCATGGTGAGGTGCCTGAGGATTGGCGGAATGCTTGCATAGTGCCATTGTACAAAGGCAAAGGGGATAAGAGTGAGTGCTCAAATTACAGAGGTATAAGTTTGTTGAGTATTCCTGGTAGATTATATGGGAGGGTATTGATTGAGAGGGTGAAGGCACGTACAGAGCATCAGATTGGGGAAGAGCAGTGTGGTTTCAGAAGTGGTAGAGGATGTGTGGTCAGGTTTGCTTTGAAGAATGTATGTGAGAAATACTTAGAAAAGCAAATGGATTTGTATGTAGCATTTATGGATCTGGAGAAGGCATATGATAGAGTTGATAGAGATGCTCTGTGGAAGGTATTAAGAATATATGGTGTGGGAGAAAAGTTGTTAGAAGCAGTGAAAAGTTTTTATCGAGGATGTAAGGCATGTGTACGTGTAGGAAGAGAGGAAAGTGATTGGTTCTCAGTGAATGTAGGTTTGCGGCAGGGGTGTGTGATGTCTCCATGGTTGTTTAATTTGTTTATGGATGGGGTTGTTAGGGAGGTGAATGCAAGAGTTTTGGAAAGAGGGGCAAGTATGAAGTCTGTTGGGGATGAGAGAGCTTGGGAAGTGAGTCAGTTGTTGTTCGCTGATGATACAGCGTTGGTGGCTGATTCATGTGAGAAACTGCAGAAGCTGGTGACTGAGTTTGGTAAAGTGTGTGAAAGAAGAAAGTTACGAGTAAATGTGAATAAGAGCAAGGTTATTAGGTACAGTAGGGTTGAGGGTCAAGTCAATTGGGAGGTGAGTTTGAATGGAGAAAAGCTGGAGGAAGTGAAGTGTTTTAGATATCTGGGAGTGGATCTGGCAGCAGATGGAACCATGGAAGCGGAAGTGGATCATAGGGTGGGGGAGGGGGCGAAAATTCTGGGAGCCTTGAAGAATGTGTGGAAGTCGAGAACATTATCTCGGAAAGCAAAAATGGGTATGTTTGAAGGAATAGTGGTTCCAACAATGTTGTATGGTTGCGAGGCGTGGGCTATGGATAGAGTTGTGCGCAGGAGGATGGATGTGCTGGAAATGAGATGTTTGAGGACAATGTGTGGTGTGAGGTGGTTTGATCGAGTAAGTAACGTAAGGGTAAGAGAGATGTGTGGAAATAAAAAGAGCGTGGTTGAGAGAGCAGAAGAGGGTGTTTTGAAATGGTTTGGGCACATGGAGAGAATGAGTGAGGAAAGATTGACCAAGAGGATATATGTGTCGGAGGTGGAGGGAACGAGGAGAAGAGGGAGACCAAATTGGAGGTGGAAAGATGGAGTGAAAAAGATTTTGTGTGATCGGGGCCTGAACATGCAGGAGGGTGAAAGGAGGGCAAGGAATAGAGTGAATTGGAGCGATGTGGTATACCGGGGTTGACGTGCTGTCAGTGGATTGAATCGGGGCATGTGAAGCGTCTGGGGTAAACCATGGAAAGCTGTGTAGGTATGTATATTTGCGTGTGTGGACGTATGTATATACATATGTATGGGGGTGGGTTGGGCCATTTCTTTCGTCTGTTTCCTTGCGCTACCTCGCAAACGCGGGAGACAGCAAAAAAAAAAGAAAATATATATATATTTATTTGTTTAGATGTATAGATATGTATATGTGCTGTGTGTGGACATGTATATATATACATGTGTATATGGGTGGGTTGGGCCATTCTTCGTTTGTTTCCTTGCACTACCTCACTAACGTGGGAGACAGCGACAAAGTATAATAAATGAATAAATAAATATAAAATAAATATACTCTATACATGTGTGTATGTTAGTGGATGCTTCTTTCTTCCTCTGTTTCCTAGCACTAACGTGGGAAGTGGTGATCAAGTATGAAAGAGAAGTATATACAGAGAATCAAACAAACATGCGTCTTTGTAAATGCAGAACCATCACTAGGAAGAGGAAAGATGATAATCCTGAGTGCTTTTGTAACTGTAACTACTTGTTGAAGATGTATGTGGTTGCTGATTGGCTATTTTTGAGCTTAGAATTAGTGCGCAAGCTACTGCTACCTGGTTAAGTGGATAGTTAAGTGTGTGGAAGGCCAGTGCTTCCTCATCAGAAACACTGAGGTGTAGAAGATCCAAAACCTGAGTTTCCAAGTAAATATCCAAGAGAATCTCTTATGCTTGTGAGACTGCCTTGGGGAGTAAAGGTTTTTAATTTTTCAAAACATACATTGTTTTATGCATTTCAGGATGTGTCATGCAATTCCTTGATGGAACTCCCTTTGAGCATAGGTTACCTGCAAAGACTTGCCAAGTTAAATGCTTCAGAGAACCAGATAAAAGAACTTCCAGCTGAAATTGGAGATTGTTTTGGTAAGCCTCTCAGGTTCATCCAGATTTTTAATTGGTTCTCCCTGCTTTAAATGGATGTAGATATTCAAAACCACCATGCATTATTTAGTTGTATATCCTTGCATGAGAATCATTGACATGTTATCAGTACTTGTTATGATGTTCAAGCAATTTTTTCCCCAACAGAATATCATTTTATGCTTGTAACACTAATATATTGGCCAAAGGTACCCACGTCATAATAGGAAATGTAGTTAATGTTCGAATAAAAGGTGAAACAATTGCACTCGCACACTGTGAATCATGTAAGTCATACCCATTAGTCGTTTTTATTGCGAACTTGCACTCTGTGAATCATGTACATCATACCCATTAGTGGTTTTTATTGCCAACTTGCACACTGTGTATCATGTGAATCATACCCATTAGAGGTTTTTATTGCCACTTCGCTTTGCACTGCTTTTGACACTTCTCCCTTAAGTTTGCAAAGGTTTTGTGCTCTGGCTGTGTTTAACCAAGATGAAGATGGAAACTTCCTTCTGTAATGTTGCTTTCTATTTTCATTGGAAGCTGTATTATGAGAACTGAATGATCTTCATTGCCTGTATTTTACGTACACATTGTTTCAGTATTTTATCAAAAATAAATATTGAGGAAAAACTCGCACAACTGCAAGGGAATGAGGATGACTGCAGAAACTTTACAGAGGGAGTAAGGTCTCTTTGCATGAGTGTTAAAGTTTGCAATAAGATACAGATTGGTCTTGTAATGTGGACCTCCTTTTAGATGAGAAGGAAGACTATAGGAATGAAAGGGGTTGTTGACCTGTTTTTCCTGTCAATTAATTTGTGTATGGAGAAAAATGAAGCTATTTATACAGCATTTATGGATTTACAAAATGAGACATGTTTAAGAGAATAGAGAAGGACTTTAAACGTCCATACAAAAATATTACATGTTTAGGAGCATATGGGGAATCAGTGATTGGTCAGAAACAAACATAGGAGAGCTTCATTCACTGTGGTTGTTTATGTATATGGTTCAGGTTACATGTGAAATTATAGATGAGATGGGATGATTCTTGGATATGGCTGTGCCTCTTGGAGCAGATGGGAAGATACCACTTTTGCTTTGTATTGGTGAAATTTATACTGCTTGCTGAATTAAAAGATGATTTGGAAAGAAAGATAAGTTATTACAGCAGTTTTGAGGAAAGATTCTTCCTCTGTCTTGAAACATCTTTTATATTTTTCTGTGACTCATTATTAATGAAGCTTTAGAGATGTGTATATGGTATTTATGGATTTTCAGAAAGGAATGAAGTAAGAAGAATGAAGGCCTTTAAAAGACTATGTAATCAGTGCCATAAGATTTTTGGAAGTATTTCTTGTGAAAGAGTAAAAGTTAGTGTGTGATTGGTGTGAAATGGATGTGGGAGAATTTCACTATTATGTCATCTTACTGGTTTTAAAAAGCGAGATATACATAAGTATACGTATGTAAGTAGGAGAGATGGCCAGAGAGCGTTATTGGATTACGTGTTAATTGATAGATGCACGAAAGAGAGACTTTTGGATGTTAATGTGCTGAGAGGTGCAACTGGAGGGATGTCTGATCATTATCTTGTGGAAGCAAAGGTGAAGATTTGTGGGGGTTTTCAGAAAAGAAGAGAGAATGTTGGGGTGAAGAGAGTGGTGAGAGTAAGTGAGCTTGGGAAGGAGACTTGTGTGAGGAAGTACCAGGAGAGACTGAGAACAGAATGGAAAAAGGTGAGAACAAAGGAGGTAAGGGGAGTGGGGGAGTAATGGGTTGTATTTAGGGAAGCAGTGATGGCTTGCGCAAAAGATGCGTGTGGCATGAGAAGCGTGGGAGGTGGGTTGATTAGAAAAGGTAGTGAGTGGTGGAATGAAGAAGTAAGATTGTTAGTGAAAGAGAAGAGAGAGGCATTTGAACAATTTTTGCAGGGAAAAAATGCAAATGAGTGGGAGAGGTATAAAAGAAAGAGGCAGGAGGTCAAGAGAAAGGTGCAAGAGGTGAAAAAGAGGGCAAATGAGAGTTGGGGTGAGAGAGTATCATTAAATTTCAGGGAGAATAAAAAGATGTTTTGGAAGGAGGTAAATAAAGTGCGTAAGACAAGGGAGCAAATGGGAACTTCAGTGAAGGGGGCTAATGGGGAGGTGATAACAAGTAGTGGTGATGTGAGAAGGAGATGGAGTGAGTATTTTGAAGTTTGTTGAATGTGTTTGATGATAGAGTGGCAGATGTGGGGTGTCTTGGTCGAGGTGGTGTGCAAAGTGATAGGGTTAGGGAAAATGATTTGGTAAATAGAGAAGAGGTAGTAAAAGCTTTACGGAAGATGAAAGCCGGCAAAGGAGCAGGTTTGGATGGCATTGCAGTGGAATTTATTAAAAAAGGGGGTGACTGTATTGTTGACTGGTTGGTAAGGTTATTTAATGTATGTATGATTCATGGTGAGGTGCCTGAGGATTGGCGGAATGCTTGCATAGTGCCATTGTACAAAGGCAAAGGGGATAAGAGTGAGTGCTCAAATTACAGAGGTATAAGTTTGTTGAGTATTCCTGGTAGATTATATGGGAGGGTATTGATTGAGAGGGTGAAGGCACGTACAGAGCATCAGATTGGGGAAGAGCAGTGTGGTTTCAGAAGTGGTAGAGGATGTGTGGTTTGCTTTGAAGAATGTATGCGAGAAATACTTAGAAAAACAAATGGATTTGTATGTAGCATTTATGGATCTGGAGAAGGCATATGATAGAGTTGATAGAGATGCTCTGTGGAAGGTATTAAGAATATATGGTGTGGGAGGCAAGTTGTTATAAGCAGTGAAAAGTTTTTATCGAGGATGTAAGGCATGTGTACGTGTAGGAAGAGTGGAAAGTGATTGGTTCTCAGTGAATGTAGGTTTGCGGCAGGGGTGTGTGATGTCTCCTTGGTTGTTTAATTTGTTTATGGATGAGGTTGTTAGGGAGGTGAATGCAAGAGTTTTGGAAAGAGGGGCAAGTATGCAGTCTGTTGTGGATGAGAGAGCTTGGGAAGTGAGTCAGTTGTTGTTCGCTGATGATACAGCGCTGGTGGCTGATTCATGTAAGAAACTGCAGAAGCTGGTGACTGAGTTTGGTAAAGTGTGTGAAAGAAGAAAGTTAAGAGTAAATGTGAATAAGAGCAAGGTTATTAGGTACAATAGGGTTGAGGGTCAAGTCAATTGGGAGGTAAGTTTGAATGGAGAAAAGCTGGAGGAAGTGAAGTGTTTTAGATATCTGGGAGTGGATCTGGCAGCGGATGAAACCATGGAAGTGGAAGTGAATCATAGGTTGGGGGAGGGGGCGAAAATTCTGGGAGCCTTGAAGACTGTGGAAGTCGAGAACATTATCTCGTAAAGCAAAAATGGGTATGTTTGAAGGAATAGTGGTTCCAACAATGTTGTATGGTTGCGAGGCATGGGCTATGGATAGAGTTGTGCGCAGGAGGGTGGATGTGCTGGAAATGAGATGTTTGAGGACAATATGTGGTGTGAGGTGGTTTGATCGAGTAAGTAATGTAAGGGTGAGAGAGATGTGTGGAAATAAAAAGAGTGTGGTTGAGAGAGCAGAAGAGGGTGTTTTGAAATGGTTTGGTCACATGGAGAGAATGAGTGAGGAAAGATAGACAAAGAGGATATATGTGTCAGAGGTGGAGGGAACGAGGAGAAGTGGGAGACCAAATTGGAGATTGAAAGATGGAGTGAAAAAGATTTTGAGTGATCGGGGCCTGAACATGCAGGAGGGGGAAAGGCATGCAAGGAATAGAGTGAATTGGAACGATGTGGTATACCGGGGTCGACGTGCTGTCAATGGATTGAACCAGGGCATGTGAAGTGTCTGGGGTAAACCATGCAAAGTGTGTGGGGCCTGGATGTGGAAAGGGGGCTGTGGTTTCGGTGCATTATTACATGACAGCTAGAGACTGAGTGTGAACGAATGGGGCCTTTGGTGTTTTTCCTAGCGCTACCTCGTACACATGAGGGGGAGGGGGTTGCTATTCCATGTGTGGCGAGGTGGCGATGGGAACAAATAAAGGCAGACAGTATGAATTATGTACATGTGTATATATGTATATGTCTGTGTGTGTATATATATGTGTACATTGAGATGTATAGGTATGTATATAGTGCATGTGTGGACATGTATGTATATACATGTGTATGTGGGCGGGTTGGGCCATTCTTTCGTCTGTTTCCTTGCGCTACCTCACTAACGCGGGAGACAGCGACAAAGCAAAATAAATAAATAAATAAATACTACGTTTTGATGTGTGTATGGATGGAGCAGTAAGTGAAACTTGTGAAATTGGGTAAAATTGGATCCGGGTCATGCCATCTTGGTACATTTGGGAGATTACTGCAATTGATGATGGTATGCTTTTTGAATAAATTGAATTGAAAATGATATAGTAACTGTTATAGGTGGAGTTTAGTGAAGCAGACAAGTGTAAAATTTTTATGCTTGAAAGCGATGGGCATCCTCACACTGGAATGAATATGAATGATTTAGAACTGGACATTATGAAGGAGTTATGGGCATCCTCACACTGGAATGAATATGAATGATTTAGAACTGGACATTATGAAGGAGTTAAGTATTTATGTGTAATAATACAGAAATGTATTATCACATTGATTGATTAAGATAAAACCTAGAATGAATCTGGGAGCTTTTTATTGTGGCTTACAGTTTAGGATTCTCTTTCCAGGAAAGTGACTTAGGTTAGCTACATTTATGGCTTCATCTCTTTAATTCTCCTGGCATCACCTCTCTTTAACCTTCACTTTTCATACACTGCAATGTTGCTACTCTTTCTCTCTGTTCTATAGGTATTATTTTGGCCGTTGTTCTTATGAAATGTCTGCATGTGTCCCTGTAACACACATGCACCTCTGTTTCCCACAGTTTGTGTGTGCAAACGAGCCACTTAAGGTTTGGCTGTTATGATCCTCCTCCTCTGCCCTTGAACATCTTAGTTGTGGAATTCTCTCCCTTCATTTGTCGTCCCCACTCCAAATAGCCTTTCTTCCTTTAAGAAAGCCAGGTCTACAAACACTTGCACAGCCCTGATGAATTTTTACTTTTTTTTATCACATGAGATGGCTTTAATTATGGCATGTTTTGCCTGTTCCCTTCATCACTTACTCCCATCACCTTACTTTCTCTCACTTTTTGCCATTCTACTTTCAATCTTTTCTGGTATTTCTTTACACAGTCTTCTTTTTCAAGCTCACATTTTGCCACCCTCTCCTCATCCATATCATTTCTTGTTTTCCAAAAGCCTTTACAAATCTTCACCCTTACCTCCACTGGGTAATGATCATATATCCCACCAGCTGCCCCTCAGCATATTCACATTCAAGAGTCTTTCTTTTGCATGCACGTCAGTTAATATGTAATCCAATAATGCTGGCTGTCTATATTTCTTTCTTCACATATTCTGAAGGAGGTCCCTCTTTTAAACCAAAATTTTCCATGGACCCGTCCTTTTTCAACACATAACTCCGCAAGGTTTTCACCATTTTTCTCCACCTTATTGAATACCTTACATCCTTTAAACCTTAATGAATACTTCACATCCTCCAATTATACCTTCAGTTGCCACATTAGTCGCCTTCACATTCAAATCCCCCTCACATCAAAACTTATGACAACAGCACTGAAATCACTCTTTCCTTTGTCATTCTTCTCATCACCATTCACTTAAGCACTAATAATCACCTGCCTCTTGTATTCCATATACATTTTTTACTCAGATCAGTATAGGAAACTTCCTTGCACCTTTTCACACATTCCCACAACTCCCTTTTGAAATACAAGGCGGTATAGCCACTAGAGGAAATTGAAGGAAACTTAAAGCTGGAAGATGTTATATTAAGTTTGGGAAAATGCTTCTTACCAAATAGAACTGTTGAACTCTAGAACAAATTGCCTTCAAATGTTGGTAGTGTAAAGACAACATACAACCTATAGATACTAGTTAGATTAATGCATCCTTAGTTCAAGTATTTACTAATTAAAATGGATGACAGAAATATTCATTTACAAATAATACATTTTCTTTACTCTTGACTCAAAAGTTGACTCTTGGCTGAAGACTCTGCTAAAGTGGAGTGTAGTATAGTACAGTGTAGTTCAAAGTATATAGTAGAACAGCAATATAGTTTAAAGCATGTTCCATTTCATTCATTTCCTTAGAATTTCCTACTTGCAATACTTCAGCTTGGAAGGATTTTCTTCCATTCTTTTTCTCACTGGCTATTGTTGCTGGAAGGAATGAAGGGTAAGGAAAGAGCTTTCTAATTGTTTTATCTTTACTACAGTTAGAAACAGATCACCAGATAACCATGTGGTGCTATGGCTGAGAGGCCTTCTATCTGTTTATATGTGTGTATGTAGACCTGAGTTAGTGAGAAACAAAATTATGATTGTGGGAATCATGTTCTGCATTGTATCAATACCCTTCATCTTCCTCAGCTCTGAGTCAGCTTGATCTTAACCATAATCAGCTGCTGGCTCTGCCAGACTCCATTGGCAACTTGCGAAAGTTAGAACAATTATACCTCCGTCACAACAGTGTTCAAGTGTTGCCTCCACTTCACAGCTGTACTTCCTTAAAGGAATTGCATTTAGGAAATAATTTCATTAAGGTAAGAAAATCATGGCAGTTAACTATATATTGAGTGATCAGTAGACATTTGAAATATTAAACCAATTGGAATATTGAAAATGGTAAAGGTTTTAAATGTTTAATTTTTGGAATTATGTTTATATAGTTATTGAAATGAAGGCTAAGAAATATGTGAAAGTGTTGGAAGGTAAATGGAAAATTTCTAAAGTTTTGTGGAAAGTGTTAATGGTAAAACTGTATCAATATTAAGTTTTTCCCCAAGGTTGCAGGAAAGTGTGACTCTTATCTCTCTGTCTGTTGTCATCTCTCCATTTCCATTCCCAGTTTAATGGAGTGAATCAGGTGCATACAGCCTATGCAAACATAACTCACACTTCCTCATCCCATGGGTGTGTGTTAGAGTGGAAGATGGACTTTATGTAAGGGTCCAATCATGGACAAAGATCCACATCAAGGCTTAGGCTTAATGAAATTTAGAATTATAATGAAAGGGAAAGAGAGGAGATAAAGGAAAGTATTTATAAATTATTATCAACTTGCTTTTTGATCTTTCATTTTTCTTGCTAAATTGACTCTCTAATTGAGACCAATGCCTCCATTCACACCACCTCTTTGCACAAAATGTCTCCATTACATGTGATCTTCAGTCATTCTTCTGATATCAATCTCTGAAGTTTGTCTTGCCCAGATTATATCATCACTCAGGAATTTTATTTTCAAGCCACGGTAATCATTTTGAAATGTGGTTGACAGTGTTTAAGCCATTATGGGGATTATGTGTATATATGATGCTGCATGTAAGTGCAAGAGTGTTGCCAGACTGTCTGTTTGAGGTAAAACCATAAGTGAAAAGTCTCCTTGGCAAGCCTGTATCATTGGAAGTACAGTCTCTTTAAAGAACTTCCCACTCCCAGAGTTTACATTTCCCCATTACTAGGGGTAGTGCAACTTTGAGCTATAGGAACCTTAAGAAAGGTCCTGGGTAACACCAGGACTCTCATAGATTGGTCCTGGAGCATTTATAGAATAAGTGAATAATGTAAGTGCAGTTAGGTGTTTGACAAATGAATTTACGATTTAAGGAAAATGGAAAAAATTGCTGGTAAGTGTCAGATTTAACTATTTCATTATTTGATAGCGATTTAGGAATGTGATAGAAATATTTGAGGAATGTTGAAGGATAAAGAAATTGTTAGTATGATGAAAATTAGTGCAATGAAAATTTAACTTGTTACTTGGCAAGTTAGGAGAGGGTTAGTAAAAGAAGTGGTGTAATGTGCCTCAGTAATGCTTTTAGTATTTGCCTATTGGTTAGGTATGATTCAGGCTGTACAGTGGACAAAGTGGTGAATGAAAAAATTAAGGAAGGTATGGAACTTGGAAATTAGTGTTGATAAGGTAAAGTTTTGAATATTCAGGTGGTAGGGACATCTGAAAAGGATGATGTAAAAAGAAGGATTAATGTTTTGAGAAAGCTTATTGTAGAAATTAGAATTTGTTCTTTTTTGAAAGCCTTTATATTTAATATTATGTATTTTTCTGTATAATGCACAGAGAAAATTCAGGTTTCCACTTTCTTATCTGTGAAAGAGAGAATATACTCTTAAGTGATAGTGATCATCCATCATCACTTTCCACCACCAGGTTGCATATAAGGAACTTATAGTGCTAGTAATACATATGATATATGAAATTCATTTTGTTACATTGCTCATGATAATGTTTTTTGTACATAGTTGAAATAGCTGTTGCTGACAACCTTTCTGCAGGAGATGGATGCTGAGCAACTGGGTCATTTGAAGGGTGTTAGTGTACTGGATCTGCGTGATAATCAAATTAATGACATACCTGATGAAATCACGCTTCTGCAAGGATTAGAGAGGCTAGATATGACCAATAACAATTTGTCAACGTAAGGAATTACTTATTGTTGTTTATTTTTCATTTTTATGCCATATCTCTACCTTTATTTAGGTAGTGTCAAGGAAAATCTAGCAAAGAGTCTGTCCTTGCTTATCCTATGCATATATCTGAACCATTTCAGCACACCTTGGTCGTCTCTTTCAGTCAGACTGTGCTTACTGCCATGCCTCTCTCTTAAGCTATCATTCTAGGGGAGAAGATACAAATATGATTTTTCCTCCTGAGATAATATTGAATGCCATTTCAAAGACTAGATGTTATTACTTAAGTTATCATAACTTTGACCCTTACAGTCATTAAATGGGATGTCATTTTTTTTTAATGTTTTAGGACCAAGGCAGAAATCTCACCTGTATTAGGTGAAAGACAGTCAGTACTTGCAGTCACTGCTGATCTCTCAAATTTTGGTGCCAACCACTTTTTTGTTAAGTCCTTCAGTCTTGATTCAACATCTATATTTCTGATTTTTTAAAAAAAATTTACCTTTTTATCAACAAGCATTGATCCTATATATTTTGCATTTTTTTAAAACTTCATGAATTGAACCTTAAGTTTACCTAATTGTTCCATCTCTAACATTGCATATTATTCTTTCGACATCACTTGATTTCCTGCATACCTATTTATCAGTGTCTCCAGGTCTCTGTCCCATTGCATCATTCTTTATGGTCTGTCAGTTTCAGAAATTGCCTTTGCCTTCCTTACCTGCGCATTATTTTTCAGCAGCGTTTGTACTTTGTGTTATGGGTATTTCCTGCTGTTGAAAATGGTCTCTAGGACATTGAGAAAAGACCCTTCAGACCATTTTGTTTTTCAGTCATTTTATATTCTTTCCAATGGTTATTCACTTGATTTCTCCCAATTGATATGAATCTTGTGTTAATGCCCATTGATTATATTTTTTTCTAATTTCTAAGGTCCTCTCTTATTTGATGATACCCTTCATGATCTTTTATTTGCAGGCTCAGTTTCTTACTCCAATTGTAATAGACACTAGTTTCTAAATATTTCCACTTAATTTGATTTTAGATGATTTGCCCTTTATTTTCCAAATTTCTTTCCAGAGGTGGGGATCCCATGAGTGTACAACTCCCTCCACATATAGTACAAATAGTTAGTTACAAATTGAGAAGTGCTTTTGAATTATCTCGTGTGATTATTGTTATGTTTTTTGACTGTACATCACAGAAGTATTCAATAGAGTTCTATCTTGTGAAAATGAAAGTTCATAGAATCATACCATTCATCTCTTGGCTTGTTAATGTCATCTTCTCAATATGCTCTCTGAAGTCTTCTCATTTTTCTTTCATAAATGTTCACCATTTTCCATTTTTGTGAGGTAGTGCTAGGAATCAAAGAAATGGCCTCGTATGCTCTGAAGCCAGAGCTCCCTATTCACAATCAGGCCTCACAGGCCTTTCTGTGGCTTCCCTGGACCTCTTCTCATTTGTGATGACCCAAATCTTTTACATATGTTCTTTCTACTACAGTGTTTGGCCTTTATACTGTACCACTAATTTAATCCTTTTTCCATATATTTTTTGCTTAAACTTCATTAAAGTTGGTTCCCTTTTTGCCCATTTATAAATTGTCTGAGTCATCAATAAAGCCCCTTACCATGATTTCCTTTCCTTTGCAATTGATGACTGATATTATTAAAAAAAGTATTGAGGTTGAGAAGAGAGAGCAAAGGTAGTTGAGAATACTTTTGAGTGTCCTGCATCTTGAAAGTAATATCTTGCTAGTTCAAGTAACGTTAGTTGTTAGATATTGTTGTAATGAAGGTTTTATGACAATGAGAAAACCATAGTATAGGCATTTGTTCCTTGATACATTGTGATTTTGATGCTTTACAAAGACTTGAAGTTGGCTACTCCTCCAAGATGTGAGATGTTGTTCTGAACCTGAATTGTACATCTTATATACAGTGAAACTGAAGTAGACAGTAGGTTTATCATATATACCATATTACTTTTACAGATTGCCATATCATATTGGCCTTTTACCCCATTTAAAGTCTATGCCACTGGAGGGTAACCCCATGCGACTCATCCGCCGAGATATTATCCAACGTGGCACTGTTCAGCTCCTGAAATACTTAAGGTCAAGAGTGTCAGCACCAATCAATACGTTTCCTGGTTAGTTAACAGTTCATGAAGGGTTAAACTGTTCCTGTAAGATATAAAGAACCTCTGAAATGGCCTTTCCACTTCTTTTGATTGAAATCCTGTTTTGTAAAGTTCAGAGTCAAGTTGGTCATCATTATTTTTACCAATACAAATTAGATAATTTTTTGCTGTCATACATGCTTTAGGGTTCTGTCTGGTGAGAGGAAATGGAAACCTATCATGTAAAGCCTAACCACCCCATCAAGTTATCAGTAACCCCTAGCAGCTTTCTTCTGTTAGTCAAGAATCTTTTATCTATCTACAAATTATCTTTAATTGCATACATATTTACATATTTTTTTTTTTTCCCCAAAGGAAGGAACAGAGAAGGGGGCTGGATGAGGATGTTTCCTCAGAGGCCCAGTCCTCTGTTCTTAACGCTACCTCGCTGATGCGGGAAATGGCGAATAGTATGAAAGAAAGAAAAGATTTACATATTTATCCCTGGGGATGGGGGAGAAAGAATACTTCCCACGCATTCCTCATGTGTCGTAGAAGGCGACTAAAGGGGACGGGAGCGGGGGGCTAGAAACCCTCCCCTCCTTGTATTTTAACTTTCTAAAAGGGGAAACAGAAGGAGTCACGCGGGGAGTGCTCATCCTCCTCGAAGGCTCAGATTGGGGTGTCTAGATGTGTGTGGATGTAACCAAGATGAGAAAAAAGGAGAGATAGGTAGTATGTTTGAGGAAAGGAACCTGGATGTTTTGGCTCTGAGTGAAACGAAGCTCAAGGGTAAAGGGGAAGAGTGGTTTGGGAATGTCTTAGGAGTAAAGTCAGAGGTTAGTGAGAGGACAAGAGCAAGGGAAGGAGTAGCACTACTCCTGAAACAGGAGTGGTGGGAGTATGTGATAGAGTGTAAGAAAGCAAACTCTAGATTGATATTGGTAAAACTGAAAGTTGATGGAGAGAGATGGGTGATTATTGGTGAATATGCACCTGGGCATGAGAAGAAAGATCATGAGAGGCAAGTGTTTTGGGAGCAGCTAAATGAGTGTGTTAGTGGTTTTGATGCACAAGACCGGGTTATGGGTGATTTGAATGCAAAGGTGAGTAATGTGGCAGTTGAGGGAATAATTGGTGCACATGGGGTGTTCAGTGTTGTAAATGGAAATGGTGAAGAGTTTGTAGATTTGTGCACTGAAAAAGGACTTGTGATCGGGAATACCTGGTTTAAAAAGAGAGATATACATAAGTATATGTATTTAAGTAGGAGAGATGGCCAAAGAGCGTTATTGGATTACGTTGATAGGCGTGCGAAAGAGAGACTTTTGGATGTTAATGTGCTGAGAGGTGCAACTGGAGAGATGTCTGATCATTATCTTGTGGAGGCGAAGGTGAAGATTTGTAGAGGTTTTTAGAAAAGAAGAGAGAATGTTGGGGTGAAGAGAGTGGTGAGAGTAAGTGAGCTTGGGAAGGAGACTTGTGTGAAGAAGTACCAGGAGAGACTGAATACAGAATGGAAAAAGGTGAGAACAAAGGAGGTAAGGGGAGTAATGGTATGTATTTAGGGAAGCAGTGATGGCTTGCGCAAAAGATGCTTGTGGCATGAGAAGCGTGGGAGGTGGGCAGACTAGAAAGGGTAGTGAGTGGTGGGATGAAGAAGTAAGATTATTAGTGAAAGAGAAGAGAGAGGCATTTGGACAATTTTTGCAAGGAAATAATGCAAATGAGTGGGAGATGTGTAAAAGAAAGAGGCAGGAGGTCAAGAGAAAGGTGCAAGAGGTGAAAAAGAGGGCATATGAGAGTTGGGGTGAGAGAGTATCATTAAATTTTAGGGATAATAAGTATAAGTTTGTTGAGTATTCCTGGTAAATTATATGGGAGGGTATTGATTGAGAGGGTGAAGGCATGTACAGAGCATCAGATTGGGGAAGAGCAGTGTGGTTTCAGAAGTGGTAGAGGATGTGTGGATCAGGTGTTTGCTTTGAAGAATGTATGTGAGAAATACTTAGAAAAGCAAATGGATTTGTATGTAGCTTTTATGGATCTGGAGAAGGCATATGATAGAGTTGATAGAGATGCTCTGTGGAAGGTATTAAGAATATATGGTGTGGGAGGAAAGTTGTTAGAAGCAGTGAAAAGTTTTTATCGAGGATGTAAGGCATGTGTACGTGTAGGAAGAGAGGAAAGTGATTGGTTCTCAGTGAATGTAGGTTTGCGGCAGGGGTGTGTGATGTCTCCATGGTTGTTTGATTTGTTTATGGATGGGGTTGTTAGGGAGGTAAATGCAAGAGTTTTGGAAAGAGGGGCAAGTATGAAGTCTGTTGGGGATGAGAGATCTTGGGAAGTGAGTCAGTTGTTGTTCGCTGATGACACAGCGCTGGTGGCTGATTCATGTGTGAAACTGCAGAAGCTGGTGACTGAGTTTGGTAAAGTGTGTGGAAGAAGAAAGTTAAGAGTAAATGTGAATAAGAGCAAGGTTATTAGGTACAGTAGGGTTGAGGGTCAAGTCAATTGGGAGGTGAGTTTGAATGGAGAAAAACTGGAGGAAGTGAAGTGTTTTAGATATCTGGGAGTGGATCTGGCAGCGGATGGAACCATGGAAGTGGAAGTGGATCATAGGGTGGGGGAGGGGGCGAAAATTCTGGGGGCCTTGAAGAATGTGTGGAAGTCGAGAACATTATCTCGGAAAGCAAAAATGGGTATGTTTGAAGGAATAGTGGTTCCAACAATGTTGTATGGTTGCGAGGCGTGGGCTATGGATAGAGTTGTGCGCAGGAGGATGGATGTGCTGGAAATGAGATGTTTGAGGACAATGAGTGGTGTGAGGTGGTTTGATCGAGTGAGTAACGTAAGGGTAAGAGAGATGTGTGGAAATAGAAAGAGCGTGGTTGAGAGAGCAGAAGAGGGTGTTTTGAAGTGGTTTGGGCACATGGAGAGGATGAGTGAGGAAAGATTGACCAAGAGGATATATGTGTCGGAGGTGGAGGGAACAAGGAGAAGAGGGAGACCAAATTGGAGGTGGAAAGATGGAGTGAAAAAGATTTTGTGTGATCGGGGCCTGAACATGCAGGAGGGTGAAAGGAGGGCAAGGAATAGAGTGAATTGGAGCGATGTGGTATACTGGGGCTGACGTGCTGTCAGTGGATTGCATCAAGGCATGTGAAGCGTCTGGGGTAAACCATGGAAAGCTGTGTAGGTATGTATATTTGCGTGTGTGGACGTATGTATATACATGTGTATGGGGGGGGGGTTGGGCCATTTCTTTCGTCTGTTTCCTTGCGCTACCTCGCAAACGCGGGAGACAGCGAAAAAAAAAAAAAAAAAAAAAGATGTTTTGGAAGGAGGCAAATAAAGTGCGTAAGACAAGGAAACAAATGGGAACTTCAGTGAAGGGAGCTAATGGGGAGGTGATAACAAGTAGTGGTGATATGAGAGATGGAGTGAGTATTTTGAAGGTTGGGTATTGATTGAGAGGGTGAAGGCATGTACAGAGCATCAGATTGGGGAAGAGCAGTGTGGTTTCAGAAGTGGTAGAGGATGTGTGGATCAGGTGTTTGCTTTGAAGAATGTATGTGAGAAATACTTAGAAAAGCAAATGGATTTGTATGTAGCATTTTATGGATCTGTAGAAGGCATATAATATAGTTGATAGAGATGCTCTGTGGAAGGTATTAAGAATATATGGTGTGGGAGGTAAGTTGTTAGAAGCAGAGAAAAGTTTTTGTTGAGGATATAAGGCATGTGTACGTGTAGGAAGAGAGGAAAGTGATTGGTTCTCAGTGAATGTAGGTTTGCGGCAGGGGTGTGTGATGTCTCCATGGTTGTTTGATTTGTTTATGGATGGGGTTGTTAGGGAGGTAATGCAAGAGTTTTGGAAAGAGGGGCAAGTATGAAGTCTGTTGGGGATGAGAGAGCTTGGGAAGTGAGTCAGTTGTTGTTCGCTGATGACACAGCGCTGGTGGCTGATTCATGTGAGAAACTGCAGAAGCTGGTGACTGAGTTTGGTAAAGTGTGTGGAAGAAGAAAGTTAAGAGTAAATGTGAATAAGAGCAAGGTTATTAGGTACAGTAGGGTTGAGGGTCAAGTCAATTGGGAGGTGAGTTTGAATGGAGAAAAACTGGAGGAAGTGAAGTGTTTTAGATATCTGGGAGTGGATCTGGCAGCGGATGGAACCATGGAAGTGGAAGTGGATCATAGGGTGGGGGAGGGGGCGAAAATTCTGGGGGCCTTGAAGAATGTGTGGAAGTCGAGAACATTATCTCGGAAAGCAAAAATGGGTATGTTTGAAGGAATAGTGGTTCCAACAATGTTGTATGGTTGCGAGGCGTGGGCTATGGATAGAGTTGTGCGCAGGAGGATGGATGTGCTGGAAATGAGATGTTTGAGGACAATGAGTGGTGTGAGGTGGTTTGATCGAGTGAGTAACGTAAGGGTAAGAGAGATGTGTGGAAATAGAAAGAGCGTGGTTGAGAGAGCAGAAGAGGGTGTTTTGAAGTGGTTTGGGCACATGGAGAGGATGAGTGAGGAAAGATTGACCAAGAGGATATATGTGTCGGAGGTGGAGGGAACAAGGAGAAGAGGGAGACCAAATTGGAGGTGGAAAGATGGAGTGAAAAAGATTTTGTGTGATCGGGGCCTGAACATGCAGGAGGGTGAAAGGAGGGCAAGGAATAGAGTGAATTGGAGCGATGTGGTATACTGGGGCTGACGTGCTGTCAGTGGATTGCATCAAGGCATGTGAAGCGTCTGGGGTAAACCATGGAAAGCTGTGTAGGTATGTATATTTGCGTGTGTGGACGTATGTATATACATGTGTATGGGGGGGGGGTTGGGCCATTTCTTTCGTCTGTTTCCTTGCGCTACCTCGCAAACGCGGGAGACAGCGAAAAAAAAAAAAAAAAAAAAAGATGTTTTGGAAGGAGGCAAATAAAGTGCGTAAGACAAGGAAACAAATGGGAACTTCAGTGAAGGGAGCTAATGGGGAGGTGATAACAAGTAGTGGTGATATGAGGAGATGGAGTGAGTATTTTGAAGGTTTGTTGAATATGTTTGATGATAGAGTGGCAGATATAGGGTGTTTTGGTCGAGGTGGTGTGCAAAGTGAGAGGGTTAGGGAAAATGATTTGGTAAACAGAGAAGAGGTAGTAAAAACTTTGCGGAAGATGAAAGCCGGCAAGGCAGCAGGTTTGGATGGTATTGCAGTGGAATTTATTAAAAAAGGGGGGTGACTGTATTGTTGACTGGTTGGTAAGGTTATTTAATGTATGTATGACTCATGGTGAGGTGCCTGAGGATTGGTGGAATGCTTGCATAGTGCCATTGTACAAAGGCAAAGGGGATAAGAGTGAGTGCTCAAATTACAGAGGTATAAGTTTGTTGAGTATTCCTGGTAAATTATATGGGAGGGTCTTGATTGAGAGGGTGAAGGCATGTACAGAGCATCAGATTGGGGAAGAGCAGTGTCATTTCAGAAGTGGTAGAGGATGTGTGGATCAGGTGTTTGCTTTGAAGAATGTATGTGAGAAATACTTAGAAAAGCAAATGGATATG
This sequence comes from Panulirus ornatus, assembly GCF_036320965.1. Lineage (NCBI taxonomy): Eukaryota > Metazoa > Arthropoda > Malacostraca > Decapoda > Palinuridae > Panulirus > Panulirus ornatus. The sequence continues at coordinate 15,531,046 of NC_092285.1, forward strand.
TATGTAGCATTTATGGATCTGGAGAAGGCATATGATAGAGTTGATAGAGATGCTCTGTGGAAGATATTAAGAATATATGGTGTGGGAGGCAAGTTGTTAGAAGCAGTGAAAAGTTTATATCGAGGATGTAAGGCATGTGTACGTGTTGGAAGAGAGGAAAGTGATTGGTTCTCAGTGAATGTTGGTTTGCGGCAGGGGTGTGTGATGTCTCCATGGTTGTTTAATTTGTTTATGGATGAGGTTGTTAGGGAGGTGAATGCAAGAGTTTTGGAAAGAGGGGCAAGTATGCAGTCTGTTGTGGATGAGAGAGCTTGGGAAGTGAGTCAGTTGTTGTTCGCTGATGATACAGCGCTGGTAGCTGATTCATGTGAGAAACTGCAGGAGCTAGTGACTGAATTTGGTAAAGTGTGTGAAAGAAGAAAGTTGAGAGTAAATGTGAATAAGAGTAAGGTTATTAGGTTCAGTAGGGTTGAGGGTCAAGTCAATTGGGAGGTAAGTTTGAATGGAGTAAAACTGGAGGAAGTGAAGTGTTTTAGATATCTGGGAGTGGATCTGGCAGCAGATGGAACCATGGAAGCGGAAGTGAATCATAGGGTGGGGGAGGGGGCGAAAATTCTTGGAGCGTTGAAGAATGTGAGGAAGTCGAGAACATTATCTCGGAAAGCAAAAATGGGTATGTTTGAAGGAATAGTGGTTCCAGCAATGTTATATGGTTGCGAGGCGTGGGCTATGGATAGAGTTGTGCGGAGGAGGGTGGATGTGCTGGAAATGAGATGTTTGAGGACAATATGTGGTGTGAGGTGGTTTGATTGAGTAAGTAATAATAGGGTAAGAGAGATGTGTGGTTGAGAGAGTAGAAGAGGGTGTTTTGAAATGGTTTGGTCACATGGAGAGAATGAGTGAGGAAAGATTGACCAAGAGGATATATGTGTCGGAGGTGGAGGGAACGAGGAGAAGTGGGAGACCAAATTGGAGGTGGAAAGATGGAGTGAAAAAGATTTTGAGTGATCGGGGCCTGAACATGCAGGAGGGTGAAAGGCATTCAAGGAATAGAGTGAATTGGAATGATGTGGTATACCGGGGTTGTCGTGCTGTCAATGGATTGAACCAGGGCATGTGAAGTGTCTGGGGTAAACCTTGGAAAGTTCTGTGGGGCCTGGATGTGGAAAGGGAGCTGTGGTTTTGGTGCATTATTACATGACAGCTAGAGACTGAGTGTGAATGAATGGGGCCTTTGTTGTCTTTTCCTAGCGCTACCTCGCACACATGAGGGGGAGGGTGTTGTTATTCCATGTGTGGGGGTGGCAATGGAAATGAATAAAGGCAGACTATGAATTATGTACATGTGTATATATGTATATGTCTGTGTGTGTATATATATGTATACATTGAGATGTATAGGTGTGTATATGTGCTGTGTGTGGACGTGTATGTATATACATGTGTATGTGGGTGGGTTGGGCCATTTCTTTCGTCTGTTTCCTTGCGCTACCTCACTAACGCCGGAGACAGCGACAAAGCAAATAAATAATTTACATTGAATAGATTAAGAGCAGGTGCATCTATTTTTTTGGATTTCTTATACAGGACTGAGGTCTGTACCTCTTACACCACATGCTGGCAGAAGAGCAGGGACACTCATTTTTCTTATAGCTGCCCTTAAAGACAAATGAATCAGTATTCAACTTAGTACTTGCTGGATCAGCCCACCACCTGAATAGTTGTTAACTAGAAAAAAATTGTTATGTATTATTGGATTACTCTTCACCCATATAATATTACATCTTCTAATAAATCACTGTGCTAAAGTTGCCCTTTGCCAGTAAACTGGTATTTCAACCTTAACATGAGGAACCAGAAAACCAACAGAACCTAGTTCATTCATCATTCTTGTGAATGATTAAAATTCACGCCTCCCACACCACCTTTGCCCTTCCTTGTGAAGCACTACTAACGCATTGTAACAGCATCCCGTTACCTTTCATGGGTGTGACGTATTTTATATGGTTTTCCTGGTGTAAAGGCTTGTTTCAGGAAATTTCACACCTTGTCATGATTATTCAAATCAGTACTATATGGTGCAACCAGTAGCCCATTCTTTGTATACAGGCTTTGTTAGAAGCAGACTTAAAAATATTTGACACTTCATATAAAGAAATTATAAGCCACATTTTTTGTGTATATTATTTTCAAGAGACAGTATTCCACTAAGACCTGGAAATTTATGGATGTGCAAATGTAGAGTTGTTTAAGGCTAACATGCTGTTAAGAATGTGGGTGTCCAATGACTCCATCTTGAATGAGAAAATAGGTTAAGACTATGAGGTTCTTGATTCAAAATGTGTTTTAAGTCTGCTCTGGAAAGTGTGAGATGATTAAATTTGAAACTTTCCACTTATGTTTTTATCAAAATATGTTGGTAAGATTTAGATCTGCTGGGGTTGGACTTCTTTGGCCCTTGGTTGCTTTACTACATAATGCATGCCATGGTCTGGAACTTGTCACTTCCTATGCATGCAAAGGGTCTGCAACATATGGAGGGTAAAATCTCTTGGTTAGGAGTACCCTTGAGTTGTTCACAAGTGTAATATCAAAGAATGTTTTCAACCTTGTTTTGCAAATGGGTTAGAGGCTGCAGTGACCTTTCTTTTAAAGGACCTGGCAGTCTAGTCTTTGGACCCAACATTCTTAGAATGCAGAAAACATCCAGTGGGTCTCCTTGTTATCAGTGACTATATGGAGGGAAATGCAAGCTTTTAGTTGAAGTATCATGAAGAACAAAACCAGACAGTTGAACTGCTTTGAAACGAACCAAACATTCTCAAAGAAGTTAGAAATGCACATTGGCTAGGGCCAATGATGAAGCCCACATTATTGATACCTTGTGATCACTGGCGCTGCTAATTTGGGAAATGACAAACAGGCATAAAGAAAAAGTCCTCAGATATCATTTCTTTTATATTCTGCATTGTAATATTTTGTTTTTATCATTTTGATAATCAGTAACAGTATGTCATTGTACTTTGATGTAACTTTTTGTTTGTTTTGATGAGGCTGCAAAATACACACCACCTGATCTGCACTTGTTCACCATTTGGGCTCTGCTAATGATGTCCTCAGATTCATACCAAATTTTATGTGAATGTTCTTGGATATGTTTAATACAGGTGGCGGTAATGTCTTTGAAATATTTTAGACTGTCTTTGTCCAGACAGATGCCATTGGCCTTTTTGTTTGTAACTAATTACTTTTTTTTCATATTTGATCGCCGTTTCCCTCATTTGTGAGGTAGTGCCAAGAGCAAACAAAGAAAGGTCACATCCCCTCCCATCCATTCTCTAGCTGTCATGTGTAGTGCACCGACACCACTGCTACTGTATACATCCAGACCCCACAGACCTTTCTGTGGATGGTTCACATGCCCTGGTTCAGTCCATTGACAGCATGTTAACTCTTTGTATCAGAAAATTAAAGAAAATTGTAATTATCGAGGTTAAGATTTCATGATTATGACTCTTTTTAATATGGATTTCATTTATTGAGATTCTGTATATACTTTGTTTAGGTTTTGAGAATACCCCAGCTGATACCAACTTACTTATGGAGAATAGGTCAATCCCAGACAAATATCAAATGAGAAATACACAGACAATGGCATACAATGAGAAAGCTGCTGAGATTCCAGACCAGCTCTTTGAAAATGCCTCAGATGCTGAAGTGAGAACTGTTGACCTCAGTAAGAATCAGCTCACTAAAGTTCCTGACAAGTAAGTGAAACTGCTTTCAGAAATGATACTGAAATTATTGTTAAAAGCCTGATGATCCAACCATGATGTTTTCTGTATATATCCACCGAAAAAGATGCTGAAGCTGCTCTTAAGGTCTTTCAAGAGAGGTGTAGGTGACATGAGGCCTCTGCTAAAATTGTCTTACCTGTGTAAAATTCACAGCCTAGCCTAGCATTAAATGTACCTTTTCTTTATTGCATTTTATAATGTAAATTTTTTGCTGAATACTTAGAATCCCATGTTTCCACTTCTTAGTGCTGCTCCCTTAGGAAGATGTCGGCATGCTTGCTCTGTTTTAAGGTGTCATTTTGAAGGGTTACCCCATTTTTATGATAAAAGTCAATACTAGTGAGGTATTTAGTGGTTGGTAAGCAGCCACCAATCAGGAAGGTATGTTATCGGCACTACCCATTTGAGTATTGGGAGGGTTCGTTACAGCTGCTTAGTGAGACAGCATTTGAGTGGTCAAGTTGCACTCCTCTGGCCCAGGTAGCTGTCTTTTCTTTCTGCCCCATCCACATGTAGACTGCTTGCACTCTGTCCACAAACATGCAAACTCTCCCTGTCTCACAGAACATGCGACAACACTTAACTCATTCTTTATTGTTAAATTTTCTTGTGGTGAGCCCTGCCTTAAAGCAAAATAGTAGGAGCAGTAGGTAGAAGTAGTAGGTAGGAACAGTAGACAAGAGCATTAGGTGGAATAAGTAGGTTGGAACATTGGGTGGACATGTTAGGTAGAAGTAGTTGGTAGGAACATCAAATAGGAGCCTCAGACTGCGCCAGAGTTGCCTTCTGCAAGTGGCCTGATAAGGATGAGGCACTAAAGGTTAAGAAGCAGTACTAGAGATCACCAGTTATGGAGACTGTTTTACCCTGGCCACCCCCTTGAGGGGATTCCCAAAGGGAACAGGCATCAGAGATACAGATAGTTAGACCAGTGAGAGCAACCTCAGAGAAACACATTGAGGGACTGAATCTGTGTAAAACAAAAGTAACTGTGAATACTTTAAGAGCATCACCTCTGGTTGCCATCTTGCAGAAACTGCATTGTTATATTAATGTATTATTAAGGTAGTTGGAATATTCAGATTTCTGGATGTTTGATAATCAGCCTTTTTTTTTTGCGTCTTTAAAAGAAAAAGATGAATTTCCATGTAATGTGCTTTTTTACTAATTTGTTTTGCATACTGATTGATTTATTATGGCATAGTATTCTAACTTGTTTATGTGATATGTCAAGTATGTTAGACATATAGGTTTGTAGGGGTATGAAAATGATATTTTTATTGCTTATTCTTGAAATGGTAATGATAAAATTTGATCAAAATTGTAAGATATGCCTGGTTTTTCTTTTTTTCATTCTTTTATCCATTGTATTGTCTGATAATGTTTATGATATTTATTTGCAGATTAGAAATGCTGGCAAGACATGTATCAGAAATTATGCTGGGACTTAATAGGTTAACGTTTTTACCTACATGGATTGGAAGCTTTCACCGTTTACAGTTCCTTGATCTACAAGGGAACCAACTTTCTGACTTACCCACAGATTTGGCAGAGTTGTTATATCTTCGTGAAATAAACATTTCTGCAAACAGGCATGTAGCACAACACAGGCTATAAGATCATTGGTGTCTTTATGTTTATATAGTATCAGTGTGAATGAGATTAAGGTATAAAGAGGGAAATTTTTTTTCACGGTATCTTTTACCCTTCATTGTGGTGAAACTGGGGTTTCTGAGTCATTAAAGTTAATGTGATCTGAAAATTTTTGTTTCATCTCTTCAAATATAAACTTATCAGTGTTATCAGCTTTCCTTGTGAGTTTTTTACTCCAGTTATTTGATACAAAACTGATAGGTTTATGAAGTAGTTTAGGATGATCCTTTGATTTCTAATAATATTTTCCCATTTATTTCACCATGGCTGTTTAATTTTAGTATAAATGGAGATGATGAGGGAGCTAAATGCATGAGTCTTGGAGAGAGTGGCAGGAATGGAATTTGTTGGGGATGGAGTAAAACTTGGGAGATGAGTCATTTGTTGGTTGCTGATGACACAGCACTGGTGTCTCAATGATGTTGTATAGATGCAAGGCATGGTCTGTAGATGAGAATGTGCAGAGGAGGGTAGATGTATTGGAAATGAAATGTATGAGGACTTTTTGTGGTATGGACAGTATGAAGGCAGCCAACAACTGGGGGAGGTATATTACCATTATTATTCACCTGGGTATCAGGAGGGTTAGAGATGACTGCATTGTGAGTCAACCTTTCAGTGATTGTCAAGCTGCACTCCTCTGAACCAGGTAGCTGTGTTTACTTTCTGCCTCACCCACTTTTGGACTACTGGCATTCTGTCCACAAACATAATCTCTTCTTGTCATACATAACACAACGCTTAACATGCATATGGCTCATTCTTCATAACCCTAGATTTTCTTGCAGTGAACACTGTCCACTATCCCTGCCTTTTGGCAAAATGTTAGTAACAATAAATAGAAGTAGTAGGTAGAAAAATTTAGACAGGAACATTAGGTACAAACATTAGGTAATTATAGGGAGGAACATTTGGCAGGAGCATTTAGTAGAAGTAGTAGGTTGGTGGGAACAAGTGAGCTTGGAAAGGAAACTTGTGTGAAGAATTACCAGAGATTGAGCATAGAATGGCAAAAGGTGAGAGCAAATGCCATGAGGGGAGTGGATGAGGAATGGGATGTATTTAGGGAAGCAGTGATAGCTTGTGCTAAAGATGCATGTGGCATGAGAAAAGTGGGAGGTGGGCAGATTAGGAAGGGTAGTGAGTGGTGGGATGAAGAAGTATACTTGTTAGTGAAAGAGAAAAGAGAGGCGTTTGGATGATACTTGCAAGGAAGGAGTGCAAATGACTGAGAGAAGTATAAAAGAATGCAGCAGGAGGACAAGAGAAAGGTGCAAGGGTTGAAAAAGAGAGCAAATGGGAGTTGTGGTGAGAGAGTATTATTGAACTTAGGGAGTATAAAAATATGTTTTCGAAGGAGGTAAATAACGAGTATAAGACAAGGGAACAAATGCGAACATCGATGAAGGGGGCAAGTTGGGAAGTAATAACGGGTAGTGATGAAGTGGGAAGGAGATGGAGTGAGTATTTTGAAGGTTTGTTGAATGTGTTTGATGATAGAGTGGCAGAGATAGTGTGTTTTGATTGGAGTGGTGTGTGAAGTGAGAGGGTCAGGGAGAATGATTTGGTTAAAAGAGAATATGTAGTGAAAGCTTTCTGGACGATGAAATTCGGCAAGGCGGCGGGTTTGGATGGTACTCCACTAGAATTTACTAAAAAAATTGGGTGACTGTGTTGTTGATTGGTTGGTAAGGATGTTCACTGTATGTATGGATCATGGTGAAGTGCCTGAGGATTGTCGGAATGCATGAGCATTGCCATTGTGCAAAGGCAAAGGGGATAAAGGTGAGTGTTCAAACTCGAGAGGCATAAGTTTGTTGAGTATTCCTGGGAAATTATATGGGAGAGTATTGATTGAGAAGTTGAAGACATGTACAAAGCATCAGATTGGGAAGAGCAGTGTGGTTTCAGAAGTAGTACAGGATGTGTGGATCAGGTGTTTGCTTTGAAGAATGTATGTGAGAAATACTTAGAAAAGCAGATGGATTTGTATGTAGCATCTATGGATCTGGAAAAGGCATATGATAGGGTTGATAGATATGGTTTGTGAAAGGTTTTAAGATTATATGGTGTGGGAGGTAAGTTGGTACAAGCAGTGAAAAGCTTTCACCAAGGATGTAAGGCATGTGTATGAGTTGGAAGAGAGTAGAGTGATTGGTTCCCAGTGAAAGTCAGTCTGCGGTAGGGGTGTGTGATGTCCCCATGGTTGTTTTATTTTGTTTATGGATGGGGTGGTTAGGGAGATAAGTGCAAGAGTTTTGCAGGGACGGGCGAGTATGCAGTCTGTTGTGGACGGGAGGGCTTGGGAAGTGAGTCAGTTGTTCACTGATGATACTGCTCTTAGTTGCTGATTCAAGTGAGAAACTGCAGAAGTTGGTGACTGAGTTTGGAAAAGTGTGTGAAAGAAGAAAGCTGAGAATAAATGTGAATAAGAGCAAGGTTATTAGGTTCGGTAGGGTTGAGGGACAGGTTAATTGGGATGTAAGTTTAAATGGAGAAAAAATTGGAGGAAGTGAAGTGTTTTGGATATCGGGAAGTGGACTTAGTAGCGAATGGAACCATGAAAGTGGAAGTGAGTTACAGGGTGGGGGAGGGGGTGAAGCTTTTGGGAGTAATGAAGAATGTGTGGAAGGAGAGAACGTCATCTCAGAGAGCAAAAATGGGTATGTTTGAAGGGATAGTGGTTCCAACAATGTTATATGGTTGTGAGGCATGGGCTATAGATAAGTTGTATGGAGGAGGGTGGATGTATCAGAAATGAAATGTTTAAGGACAATATGTAATGTAAGGTGGTCTGATCGAGTAAGTGATGAAAGAGTATAAGAGTATATTATTTTATTTATTTATTATACTTTGTCACTGTTTCCCGTGTTAGCAAGGTAGCACAAGGAAACAGACAAAAGAATGGCCCAACCCACCCACATACACAAGTATATACACACACGTCCACACACGCACATATACATAGCTATACATTTCAATGTATACATATATATACATACCCAGACATATACATATATGCACATGTAAATAATTCATGCTTGCTGCCTTTATTCATTCCTGTCGCTGCCCCGCCACACATGAAATGACACCCCCCTTTCCCCCACACGTGTGTGCCTGCCACACATTAAATGACACCCCCCCTCCCCCCATATGCACGTGAGGTAGTGCTAGGGAAAGACAACAAAGGCCACATTCGTTCACACTCAGTCTGTAGCTGTCATGTATAATGCACTGAAACCACAGCTCCCTTTCCACATCCAGGCCCCACAACTTTCCATGGTTTACCCCAGACATTTCACATGCCCTGGTTCAATCCATAGGGGAGAAAGAATACTTCCTACACATTCCTCACATGTCGTAGAAGGCGACTAAAGGGGATGGGAGTGGGGGCCTAGAAACCCTCCCCTCCTTGTATTTTAACTTTCTAAAGGGGGAAACAGTATGAGAGATGCTTGGAAATTAAAGGAGTGGGAGATGTATAAAAGAAAGAGGCAGAAGGTCAAGAGAAAGGTGCAAGAGGTGAATGAAAGGGCAAATGAGAGTTAGGGTGAGAGAGTATCATTAAATTTTAGGGAGAATAAAAAGATGATGTGGAAGGAGGTAAATAAAGTGCGTAAGACAAGGGAACAAATGGGAACTTCCGGGAAGGGGGCTAATGGGGAGGTGATAACAAGTAGTGGTGATGTGAGAAGGAGATGGAGTGAGTATTTTGAAGGTTTGTTGAATGTGTTTGATGATAGAGTGGCAGATATAGGGTGTTTTGGTCGAGGTGGTTTGCAAAGTGAGAGGGTTAGGGAGAATGATTTGGTAAACAAAGAGAAGAGGTAGTAAAAGCTTTGCGGAAGATGAAAGCCGGCAAGGTGGCAGGTTTGGATGGTATTGCAGTGGAATTTATTAAAAAAGGGGGTGACTGTATTGTTGACTGGTTGATAAAGTTATTTAATGTATGTATGACTCATGGTGAGGTGCCTGAGGATTGGCGGAATGCTTGCGTAGTACCATTGTACAAAGGCAAAGGGGATAAAAGTGAGTGCTCAAATTATAGAGGTATAAGTTTGTTGAGTATTCCTGGTAAATTATATGGGAGGGTATTGATTGAGAGGGTGAAGGCATGTACAGAGCATCAGATTGGGGAAGAGCAATGTGGTTTCAGAAGTGGTAGAGGATGTGTGGATCAGGTGTTTGCTTTGAAGAATGTATGTGATAAATACTTATAAAAGCAAATGGATTAGTATGTAGCATTTATGGATCTGGAGAAGGCATATGATAGAGTTGATAGAGATGCTCTGTGGCAGGTATTAAGAATATATGGTGTGGGAGGCAAGTTGTTAGAAGCAGTGAAAAGTTTTTATCGAGGATGTAAGGCGTGTGTACATGTAGGAAGAGAGGAAAGTGATTGGTTCTCAGTGAATGTAGGTTCGCGGCAGGGGTGTGTGATGTCTCCATGGTTGTTTAATTTGTTTATGGATGGGGTTGTTTTGGAGGTAAATGCAAGAGTTTTGGAAAGAGGGGCAAGTATGCAGTCTGTTGTGGATGAGAGAGCTTGGGAAGTGAGTCAGTTGTTGTTCGGTGATGATACAGCGCTGGTGGCTGATTCGTGTGAGAAACTGCAGAAGCTGGTAACTGAGTTTGGTAAAGTGTGTGAAAGAAGAAAGCTGAGAGTAAATGTGAATAAGAGCAAGGTTATTAGGTACAGTAGGGTTGAGGGACAAGTCAATTGGGAGGTAAGGTTGATTGGAGAAAAACTGTAGGAAGTGAAGTGTTTTAGATATCTGGGAGTGGATTTGGCAGCAGATGGAACCATGGAAGTGGAAGTGAATCATAGGGTGGGGAAGGGGGCGAAAATTCTGGGAGCCTTGAAGAATGTGTGGAAGTCGAGAACATTATCTCGGAAAGCAAAAATGGGTATGTTTGAAGGAATAGTGGTTCCAGCAATGTTATATGGTTGCGAGGCGTGGGCTATAGATAGTTGTGCAGAGGAGGGTGGATGTGCTAGAAATGAGATGTTTGAGGACAATATGTGGTGTGAGGTGGTTTGATCGAGTAAGTAATAATAGGGTAAGAGAGATGTGTGGTAATGAAAAGAGTGCGGTTGAGAGAGCAGAAGAGGGTGTTTTGAAATGGTTTGGTCACATGGAGAGAATGAATGAGGAAAGATTGACCAAGAGGATATATGTGTCAGAGGTGGCGGGAACGAGGAGAAGTGGGAGACCAAATTGGAGGTGGAAAGATGGAGTGAAAAAGATTTTGAGTGATCGGGAACTGAACATGCAGGAGAGTGAAAGGCGTGCAAGGAATAGAGTGAATTGGAACGATGTGGTATACCGGGGTCGACATGCTGTCAGTGGATTGAACCAGGGCATGTGAAGCATCTGGGGTAAACCATGGAAAGTTGTGTGGGGCCTGGATGTGGAAAGGGAGCTGTGGTTTCGATGCATTATTACATGACAGCTAGAGACTGAGTGTGAACGAATGGGGCCTTTGTTATCTTTTCCTAGTGCTACCTCGCACACATGAGGGGGAGTGGGTTGTTATTTCATGTGTGGTGGGGTGGCGATGGGAATTGAATAAAGGCAGACAGCGGGAGACAGCGACAAAGCAAAATAAATAAATAAAATAGATATATTGTATATTATTATTATTTTGCTTTGACGCTGTCTCCCACGTTAGCGAGGTAGCGCTAGGAAACAGATGAAAGAATGGCCCAACCTTCCTTCGTTAGTGAGGTAGCGCAAGGAAACAGAAGAAAGAATGGTCCAACCCTCCCACATACACATGTATATACATACACGTCCACACACGCAAATATACATACCTATACATCTCAACGTATACATATATATATATATATTTATTTATTTTATTTATTTATTATACTTTGTCGCTGTCTCCCGCGTTTGCGAGGTAGCGCAAGGAAACAGACGAAAGAAATGGCCCAACCCCCCCCATACACATGTATATACATACGTCCACACACGCAAATATACATACCTACACAGCTTTCCATGGTTTACCCCAGACGCTTCACATGCCGTGCTTCAATCCACTGACAGCACGTCAACCCCGGTATACCACATCGCTCCAATTCACTCTATTCCTTGCCCTCCTTTCACCCTCCTGCATGTTCAGGCCCCGATCACACATATATATATATATATATATATTTTTTTTTTTTCAAACTATTCGCCATTTCCCGCGTTAGCGAGGTAGCGTTAAGAACAGAGGACTGGGCCATTGAGGGAATATCTTCACCTGGCCCCCTTCTCTGTTCCTTCTTTTGGAAAATTAAAAAAAAAAAAAAAATTGAGAGGGGAGGATTTCCAGCCCCCCGCTCCCTCCCCTTTTAGTCGCCTTCTACGACACGCAGGGAATACGTTGGAAGTATTCTTTCTCCCCTATCCCCAGGGAAAATATATATATATACACACACACACAGACATATACATATGTACACATGTTCTTAACTGAAGATGGGATAATGTGGTTGAGATCGTAGATCATTAATACTTTGTTGATTTATTTTTTCATACTTGTTTTTAATTTTCTTTGTTAGTGAGGTAGCACCAGGAATGGATAAAGAAAGCCTGCCTTTTCTCACATCCATCCTCTAGCTTTCATGTGTAATGCAATCAAAACCACAGCCCCGTATCCATAACCAAGCCCCACAGATCTTTCCGTGGTTTCCCCCAGCCACTTTGCATACGCTGGTTCAGTCCACTGACAACATGTTGACCCATGTATAGCACATCATTCCAATTCACTCATTCCTGGACATGCCTTTCACCATCTTGCATGCTGAAGCCCAAATCTTTTAAAATATTTTTCACTCCATCCTTCAATCTCAAGTTTAGTCTTCTTTTTAATACTTTGATTGCTTTATTTTCTCAATGAAGGGCAAAAAGGCCATGAGTCTTTCAAATTTGGTTGTTAATTAGTTTAGAGACACACATATCTTGAAACAAGAAATAGCGATTCCTAAATTGAAACTCATGCTCTATATGTAATTTGGAGAGTAACTTTAGTACAGACTTGTTAGACAAAGCTCTGGAATCTCTATATCTGCACAGAGCTATTAGCACCATATTAAGAATAGATTTTACACAAACACTTTACTTCTAGTTCACAGCCGACAGTATTTGCACCCTCTTGGTTTTGTATAAGGTTTACAGATATATTTTTAAGTTGTTTGTTTTTCGTTTCTACTTTTACTGCAAGAATTTTCATGTTTTATGCTACCACCAACAGCCTTGAAAAGACTCGGTGATCTGTTGCTGTTTGTATTACTTTTTAAGTTAAGAGTGACAAATGTGGAATGCACATAGTGGTGTAGAGAAACAATATTACTCATCAAGTAAGATATGCATTTAGCAGTACCTACTAGCCCAGTCTTTTTAGCAAAATGTCTGTCGGTACTCTTTGGTAGATACCCCCTCTTAGTCACCACCTGCAGCATACACAAGATAGTGGTGAGTATTCTTCGTCCCATATCTCAGGAATGGGTGATTGGAGTATTCCTTTTTCATGTAGAAACAGACACTTAATATTTGGCCTTGATTTGGGCAATTTTTTTTTCCCCATGGCATGTTGGTCACTATGAAAAAATGCATGATTTTTTCCTTTCTATTTCAGGTTTGAACAGATACCTGCTTGCATTTATGAGATGGCTCAACTGGAAATACTTTTTGCTGCTGATAATCGAATTGATTTGTTGTATGTTGAAGGCCTCTTAAAGTTAAAACGTTTGGCAACATTAGATCTCCACAATAATAACATAGATTTTGTACCTCCTCCAATGGGGAATATGACTCAACTAAGGTAAGTTGTTTCTTACTTTATGACATTTAATGGGGTGTTTCATTGTTTTTATAATCTTGCATGACTACTCTTTCCTGCATGAGTGAGGTAGCATCAGCTATAGATGACTGAGCCATAGAAGAAAAATTCTCTCATGGCTCCTTCCTCTATGGGTTCTTTTGGAAAGTAATATAGGAGGGGAGGATTTCCAGCCATTTCCTTCCACTCCTCTCATTCTCCTTCCATGATATGCAGGATAATATTATTCTGGGTAAAATCTCTGCTGGGGCAATGTTATTGAGTGTAATTAACAGGTTGAAATTCATATAAGGAGTCTGGAATTAGGTATGGCATTTGCTCGCAATGTTATTGAGTGTAATTAACAGGTTAAAATTCATTTAAGGAGTTAGGAATTAGGTATGGCATTTGCTCTTTTTCACTATCATGGACTTGATCCTTCTTCCATTGATTCCTGAACACCTTGGGTGGAATGTTATGTGCACCTTCCCGAAGGATCTGCAGAGATACTTCCTGAAGATCGTGTACCCTATTTGGATCAGTATTCTTCAAGTTTTATGTCTTGTCTAATAGTCTTAATGCTTTCATGGTTTCTTCTTTGCCTGTTTGTGTAGTGATGGGGTTAATGTGTCCTCTAGTATGACTAAAGTTTAAAACTTATGTGCAGCTTGGCTTCCTACAAATTTCCTTGTCTTCAAAAATAAATTGTTTTTGTGTATTTGTGCATTTTTCTGTCCATTGTTGTTTGTTCCAATTTTTTGTATGCTCAGACTCTTCATTAGCCTTCTTATGGTTTGTTGAAAAATGATTGACATCTTTCAAAGTAAATCTGTTATCTTTCATTACTTGATTTATTATTGTGTTAGTATGATAGTTGTTGATAATTTGCAGGAGTCTGCAGCTTCATGGGAACCCATTCCGAGTACCAAGAAGAGCTATTTTGGATAAGGGAACTCGTGAAATCCTTGACTACTTACGCACAAGAATAGTTGACGAATAAATCATTCACTCAGTGCCATTGAAGTAGATTGTAAGTTGTAATTTTGTGGAAGAAAAGTTATTGAATCATACTATTTTTTACTAAATCATGCTATTTTTTCATCAGTTCTAGTTAGGTAATGTGGAGGCTATCTATTACAAACACATTTAAGTAGCTTTGATGTTAAGATGGAATTATCAGTAACACTGGTGTCCATTTCAGTATTTGAGGTGCTCTTTAACTTTCTGAAGAGAAGATAGAAATGCATTAACACTTGCACAAGAATGAACTCTACAGATACCCCGAGGTGAATGAAGCACATCAGGCAGCTGCCCACAAGTTTTACTATGATTATGAATTGGTAACACTGTTGTAGGAACTTTAGGTAGAAATAGTAGGTAGGAACATTATGCATGAGCATAAATAAGATAGAGGTAGTCAGTATGAACATTAGATAAGAGCCTTCCACAAACACTGCATTAGTGTTGCCCTCTACCAGTAGCCTGTTAAGGGTGAGGGACTAAAGGCTAAGAAGCAGCACTGGAGATCACTAGTTATGGAGACTCTATTGCCGTGGCCACCCCCTCAAGGGAGTGCCAGGTGGGAGCAGGCATCAGAGATATAGATTGATAGACAGACTCTGTTGTTGGCCTTACATTTTTATACGTGCATTTTCTCATTATTATTGCTGATTGCTTTGTAATGCTATATTATACTTAATCGCTGTCTCCTGCGTTAGCGAGGTAACGCAAGGAAACAGACGAAAGAATGGCCCAACCCACCCACATACACATTTATGTACATGCACATCCACACATTCACATATACATACCTATACATCTCAATGTATACATATATATATACATACACAGACATCTACATATATATGCATGTACATAATTCATACTGTCTGCCCTTATTCATTCCCATCGCCACCCCGCCACACATGAAAAGACAACCCTTTTCCCCTGCATGTGCGCGAGGTAGCGCTAGGAAAGGACAACAAAGGCCACATCCGTTCACATTCAGTCTCTAGCTGTCATGTATAATGCACCGAAACCACAGCTCCCTTTCCACATTCACGCCCCACAAAACTTTCCATGGATTACCTCAGACACTTCACATGCCCTGCTTCAATCCATTGACAGCACGTCGACCCCAGTATACCACATCGTTCCAACTCACTCTCTTCCTTGCACGCTTTTCACCCTCCTGCATGTTCAGGCCCGTTCACTCAAAATCTTTTTCACTCCATCTTTCCACCTCCAATTTGGTCTCCCACTTTTCCTCCTTCCCTCCACCTCTGACACGTATAACCTCTTTGTCAATCTTTCCTTACTCATTCTCTCCATGTGACCAAACCATTTCAAAACACCCTTTTCTGCTCTCTCAACCACACTCTTTTTATTACCACACATCTCTCTTACCCTTTCATTACTTACTCGATCAAACCACCTCACACCACATATTGTCCTCAAACGTCTCATTTCTAGCACATCCACTCTCCTCTGCACACCTCTATCTATAGCCCATGCCTCACAACCACATAACATTATTGGAACTACTATTCCTTCAAACATACCCATTTTTGCTCTCCAAGATATCATTCTCTCCTTCCACACATTCTTCATCACTCCGAGAATCTTCCCCCCCCTCCCCCACCCTGTGACTTACTTCCATGGTTCCATCTGCTGCTAAGTCCTCTCCTAGATATCTAAAAACTTCACTTTTTCCAATTTTTCTCCATTCAAACTTACATCCCAATTAACTTTTCCCTTTCCCCTACTGAACCTAATAACCTTGCTCTTATTCACATTTGTTCTCAACTTTCTCCTTTCCCACACTTTCCCAAACTCAGTTACCAACCTCTGGAGTTTCTCACCCAAATCAGCCACCTGAGCTGTATCATCAGCGAACAACAACTGACTCATTACCCCGGCCCTCTCATCCACAACAGACTGCATACTTGCCCCTCTCTCAAAAACTCTTGCATTTACCTCGTTAACCGCCCCATCTATAAACAAATTTAACAATCATGGGGACAGCACACACCCTAGCCACAAACCGACATTCACTGGGAACCAATCACTCTCCTCTCTTCCAACTCATAATATATTCACAAAATTGTGTAGGTTTCATACCATCATCGCCAGTATGAGTTTATTGAAAGCATTTTTCCGATAATTGTAAATTTATGGTGCTGTCTTTAGTCTTGAATTTTTTTACATACATACATGCCTGTGGCATGAGAAAGGTTGGAGGTGGGCAGATTAGAAAGGGTAGTGAGTGGTGGGATGAAGAAGTAAGATTGTTAGTGAAAGAGAAGAGAGAGGCATTTGTACAATTTTTGCAAGGAAATAGTGCAAGTGTTTGGGAGATGTATAAAAGAAAGACACAAGAGGTCAAGAGAAAGGTGCAAGAGGTGAAAAAGAGGGCAAATGAGAGTTGGGATGAGAGAGTATCATTAAATTTTAGGGAGAATAAAAAGATGTTTTGGAAGGAGGTAAATGAAGTGCGTAAGACAAGAGAACGAATGGAAACATCGGTGATGGGGGCAAATCGGAAGCTAAATAACAAGTAGTGGTGAAGTGAGTATTTTGAAGGTCTGTTGAATGTGTTTGATGATAGAGTGGCAGATATAGGGTGTTTTGGTCGAAGTGGTGTGTGAAGTGAGAGGGTCAGGGAGAATGGTTTGGTAAACAGAGAAGAGGTAGTGAAAGCTTTGTGGAATATGAAAGTCGGCAAGGCAGCAGGTTTGGATGGTATTGCAGTGGAATTTATTAAAAAAGGGGGTGACTGTGTTGTTGACCGGTTGGTAAGGATATTCATTGTATGTATGGTTCATGGTGAAGTGCCTTAGTATTGGCGGAATGCATGCATAGTGCCATTGTACAAAGTCAGATGGGATAAAGGTGACTGTTCAAATTACAGAAGTATAAGTTTGTAGAATATTCCTGGGAAATTATATGGGAGGGTATTGGTTGAGAGGGTGAAGGCATGTACAGAGCATCAGATTGGGGAAGAGCAATGTGGTTTCAGTTTCAGAAGTGGTAGAGGATGTGTGGATCAGGTGTTTGCTTTGAAGAATGTATGTGAGAAATACTTAGAAAACACAAATGGATTTGTATGTAGCATTTATGGATCTGGAGAAGGCATATGATAGAGATAATCTGTGGAAAGTATTAAGAGTATATGGTGTGGGAGGTAAGTTGCTAGAAGCAGTGAAAAGATTTTATCGAGGATGTAAGGCATGTGTACTAGTAGGAAGAGAGGAAAGTGATTGGTTCCCAGTGAATATTGCTTTGCAGCAGGGGTGCATGATGTCTACATGGTTGTTTGATTTGTTTGTGGATGCCATGGGTTGTTAGGGAGGTGAATGCAAGAGTTTTGGAGATAGGGGCAAGTATGCAGTCTGTTGTGGAGGAGAGGGCTTGGGAAGTGAGTCAGTTGTTGTTCGTTGATGGTACAGCACTGGTGGCTGATTCGGGTCATACACTGCAGAAGTTGGTGACTAAGTTTGGTAAAGTGTGTGAAAGAAGAAAGCTGAGAGTAAATGGGAATAAGAGCAAGGTTATTAGGTTCAGTAGGGTTGAGGGACAAGTCAATTGGGAGGTAAGTTTGAATGGAGGAAGACTGGAGGAAGTGATATCTGAGAGTGGATTTTGCAGCAGATGGAACCATGGAAGCGGAAGTGAGTCACAGGGTGGGGGAGGGGGTGAAGGTTCTGGGAGCATTGAAGAATGTGTGGAAGGCGAGAGCGTTATCTTGGAGAGCAAAAATGGGTATGTTTGAAGGAATAGTGGTTCCAACAATGTTATATGGTTGTGAGGCATGGGCTATAGATAGGGTTGTGCGGAGGAAGTTGGATGTGTTGGAAATAAGATGGTTGAGAGAGCAGAAGAGGGTTTATTGAAATGGTTTGGTCACATGGAGAGAATGAGTGAGGAAAGATTGACAAAGAAGATATATGTCAGAGATGGAGGGAATGAGACGAAGTGGGAGACCAAATTGAAGGTGGAAGGATGGAGTGAAACAGGTTTTGAGTGATCGGGGCCTGGACTTACAGGGGGGGTGAAAGGCATGCAACGAATAGAGTGCATTGGAACAATGTGGTATACCGGGGTCGATGTGCTGTCAATGGATTGAACGAGGGCATGTGAAGCATTTGGGGTAAACCATGGAAAGTTTTGCGGGACCTAGATGTGGAAAGGGAGCTGTGGTTTTGTTGCATTACACATGAAAGCTAGAGACTGAGTGTGAACAAATGTGTCCTATGTTGTCTTTTCCTAGCGCTACCTCGTGCGTGCACGAGGGGAGGGGGTTGCCATTTCATGTGCGGCTGTGTGGCAACGGAAATGGATGAGTGCAGCAAGTGAATATGTCTGTAAGTATATGTATGTATACATTGAAATGTTTAGGTATGTATATGTGCATATGTGGGCGTGTATGTATATACATGTGTATGCGGGTGGGTTGGGCCATTCTTTTGCTTGTTTCCTTGTGCTACCTCACTGACGCAGGAGACAGCAACAAGGTATGATAGATAGATAAGTAAATAACATTTGTACATGAAATAATTGCTTTGTAAACTCATGTACACCAAATAGTAAATCTTATTTCCTTTTCAAAGCAAGTTTGTTGATTGCTGTTGTGTATATTTTACTGGTGTGTGGAGGAAGCCCCTGATTTTGGGACAATTGGTACAGGTAGACAATGCACGGAAGGTTGATTGATGCTAAACCATAACACATGCTTATAGACCCAAAAATAGGTATTGTATACCCAGTTTTAGATTTTTAGTGACTTTAAAACCTTGGATGCACATTCCTGAATGCACTTTCCACCCAGTTTATCCAAGCGTAAGTGTTCTGGAGGATAAGTATGTCTTAAGATTCGTACAACAGTTGTTATGCAGGGAGTAGAATTTGCTTGGGCCTCCCACTCAGTAATTGGATATTCTATATTGGCTTTGCAGATACATCAGAAATCTTGAAATCTGGGAATTATCAGATTATTTATTTTTCAGGATTTCTGAGATTATATTAAGAGATACCCACAAAAATTCTAACTTGCAATATATACTTTCTTGTGCTGCTTGCATCCTAGGTATATGTACCTTGTCACAGCACTAGTAAACTGTATAAGAATTACAAAAATAATACATAAGATTACATATTTTATTGACAAAATTTTTTCCTTTTATCTTTTCATTCCAATTATTTTTTTCATATAAATTCTTATTTCTCTCCTTTTTTTGTAGGAGAAGAGCCAACAACTACCTCACTTATGAGATGATTAACTCAGCATACAGACTTCAGAGAATACCTCATGTTTCTTCTGGGTCTTCAGAAGAGATTCCATGTATGCAATACTGCATTAAAATGGTGTTTATTATGTAAGATTTTAAAGAATTCTTCCAGCAGTGAATGTTTACAAAGAAAATTCCTCAAGAGTACTCATGAAGTTATGAAATATTTACCTTTGCTTTTAGGTAAGAGTATGCTTTTTCAGTATATCACAGCACATTACTTAATTACTCTGCAGACACTAATTTTTATTCTGTACTGAACAGAGCTCTGATAACACTTGCTTCTTTCTGTTCAAGTTTAGGTAGCTGACTATAATTCAGTAATTAAACTGTGCAACTGAAGTGCCTGCCTCTGTCAATTCAAATAACCAGTCATTCATTGCTATTAGAAGACCAAAACACAGTTGAATTTGCAAATGCCACTTGCTGTTCACCGCTAGGCTGTTGGGTATAACCTTAGGATATTTTCCACTCAGAAGGAATGATGAAGAGTTCTCATTTTAAACATAGGAAGATATTTTCACGTGATAAGCAAATGAAGAGGGTGACTTTTACTGAGTGACCATTCTGTGTGAAAGTTATTTGCCTAAATTGTAATAGGTATGAAGAAAGAAGAGAAACCAGAATGTCCTCAGCTGTTTAAATTTACTGTGTAGTCCCAAGCTACTGATTTGTATTTCAATATTGCAGACTCAGAATATATATCAACTATCACATGTACCTTCTAAATTTACCTTATTTTCTGAATTAGAATATCAGTAGTAGAAGCAACATGGTAATGAGGCTAGCTCTTTCAGTGAAGCTGAAGGCACAAGGCATGCTCAGCACTTGTATTTTTTGAAATCCTTTTTTTTTTTTAAGCATGAAGATATAGAGCAGGATAGATAATTGTACTCGGATATTACATCATTTGAAAAAAAATGATTTTTTATGAATATAAAAATTAGAAGTGGGAATGAGTGGTTAAAGATTGAACTTCAATGGAATTTGTACTCAGCTACTGTCTCAGAAATGATAATAACTATGACCTTTGTGGTGAAATGTTTATCTTTTGCTGACAGTTTTTGACCAGAATGAGATGAGAAGGTAAGTTTTACTAAATCCAAATCTGTACGTGGTTCCATCATGATTGAAAATCACCTTTGGCAGTGATATATCACTGTCATTTGATGAGAGTCCATTTTCCTGCTACTGGATGTAGCACAGCCTTAAAGTTGCAGGAGCCCTAGTAAAATGGTCCTGGTGCAACATAATTGGAAATGATATCATTTGGCTTCCTTTTAAAGATTGCTCAATCAGTGTGCATTTACATTATTTTCCAAGCTTCCTCTCGTTTTTATTTCTCCATTGTTATTTTATAATTCAAACTTGATTCTTAGACTCCAAGTTTTTGGCACTCTGTTGGTTCATGTCCCATGGTACCATTGCACTTGTAGATTTCACTTATCCAACATTGGATAAGTGTCCCTTTCATTATGCAATCTTGGATCAACATAAGATGACAACATAAACAACAGAGAATTGTTTTAAAGATGGTGATTCTTGTTGAAAGAGGAAGGCGCCCTTCTTTATCCTCCATAGGATGGTATTCTTTTGGACTTTCAAGTCCCATCTTCCTTGCTATTTACATATGATTATTCATTCTGCCCATGAAATCACTTTGAGGTTTAACTCTTGTATATAGGTTGATAGATATAGCTGCTTTAGGCTCAGCATCTGCTATTTAATTGCTAGTGATACCAATATGTCCAGGACACCAGAAGATTTCAACACTGTTTTGAGTAGATTCTTGTAGTCCCACCATGTACTTTTTGAGTTACTGGATACGTTGAAACATCATTTGATATAGCTCAGAGAACCAGATTAGATTGTGAATTTTTTGGAGGGGTTTGTTCGGTCAAAGTTAGTACTGGCTGAATACACTAGTTTTGCATTATATATGGAAGATTCTTTAGGCAGTGCTTCTGTTTGAAGTTCTTCTGCAAGTACAACAAACCCTGCAATGTCACATTTTGAGTTATAAGTAAATATCTTTGCTTACAGTAAAAGTTGTATCTCGATGAAGAAATCTACTTTTTGTTATCATAAAAGCAGTGAGAAAAAAAGGAGAGATATGTGGTATGTTTTGAGGAAAGGAACCTGGTTGTTTTGGCTCTGAGTGAAAGAAAGCTCAAAGGTAAAGGGGAAGAGTTGTTTGGGAATGTCTTGGGAGTAAAGCACTCATCATGAAGCAGTTGTGGGAATATGTGAGAGAGTGTAAGAAAGATAACTCTAGATTGATATAGGTAAGACTGAAAGTGAAAGGAGATGGATGATTATTGGTGCTTATGCACCTGGTCATGAGAAGAAAGGTCATGAGAGGCAAGTGTTTTGGGAGCAGCTGAGTGAGTATGTTAGCAGCTTTGATACACGAGACCGGGTTATAGTGATGGATGATTTGAATGCAAATGTGAGTAATGTGGCAGTTGAGGGTATAATTGAGGTACAAGGGGTGTTCATTGTTGTAAATGGAAATGATGCAGAGCTTGTGGATTTGTGTGCTGAAAAAGGACTGGTGATCAGGAATACCTGCTTTAAAACGAGATATACATAGATATACGTATGCGAGTAGGAGAGATGTCCTGAGGGTGTTATTGGATTATATCTGCGTGTGTGGATGTGTGTATGTACATGTGTATGGGGGGGGTTGGGCCATTTCTTTCGTCTGTTTCCTTGCGCTACCTCGCAAACGCGGGAGACAGCGACGAGGTATAAAAAAAAAAAAAAAAATGTTAATTGATGGGCATGTAAAAGAGAGACTTTTGGATGTTAATGTGCTGAGAGGGGCAGCTGGAGGGATGTCTGATCACTATCTTGGGGAGGCGAAGGTGAAGATTTGTAGAGATTGTCAGAAAAGAAGAGAGGACATTGGGGAGAAGAGAGTGGTGAGAGTGAGCGAGCTTGGAAAGGAGACATGTGTGAGGCAGTACCAAGAGAGATTGAGTGCAGAATGGCAAAAGGTGAGAGCAAATGACATAAGGGGAGTTGGGAAGGAATGAGATGTATTTAGGGAAGCAGTGATGGCTTGCGCAAAAGATGCATGTGGCATGAGAAAGATGGGGGTGGGCAGATTAGAGAGGGTAGTGAATGGTGGAATGAATAAGTAAGATTGTTAGTGAAAAAGAAGAGAGAGGTGTTTGGACAATTTTTGCTGGGAAGTAGTGCAAAGGCCTGGGAGATGTATAAAAGTCTGCGGCAGGTCAGGAGAAAGGTGCAAGAGGTGAAAAACAGGGCAAAGGAGAGTTGGGGTGGGAGAGTATTATTAAATTATAGGGAGAATAAAAAGATGTTTTGGAAGGAGGTAAATAAAGTGCGTAAGACGAGAACAAATGGGAACATTGGTGAAGGGGGCAGATGAGGAGGTAATAACAATCAGTGATGAAGTGAGATGGAGTGAATATTTTGAAGGTTTGCTAATTGAGGGGCAGATATAAAGTGTTTTGGTTGGAGTGGTGTGCAAAGTGAGAGGGACAGGGAGAATGGTTTGGTGAACAGAGAAGAGGTAGTGAAAGCTTTGCGGAAAATGAAAGTTGGTAAGGCGGCGGGTATGGATGGTATTGCATTGGAATTTATGAAAAAAAAAGGGAGTGATTGTGTTGTTGATTGGTTGATAAGGATATTCATTGTATGTATGGATCATGGTGAAGTTCCTGAGGACTGGCAAAATGCATGCATAGTGCCATTGTACAAAGGAAAAGGGGCTAAAGGTGAGTGTTCAAATTACAGAGGTATGTTTGTTGAGTATTCCTGGGAAATTATATGGGAAGGTATTGAGAGAGTGAAGGCATGTGCAGAACATCAGATTGGGGAAGAGCAGTGTGGTCTCAGAAGTGGTAGAGGATATGTGGATCAGGTGTTTGCTTTGAAGAATGTATGTGAGAAATACTTAGAAAAACAGATGAATTTGTATGTAGCATTAATGGATCTGGAGAGGGCATATGATAGGGTGGATAGAGATGCTTTGTGGAAGGTTTTAAGAGTATATGGTGTGGGAGATGAATTGCTAAAAGCAGTGAAAAGTTTTTACATGTTTACAAGTAGGAAAAGAGGAAAGTGATTGGTTTCCAGTGAATGTCGATTTGTGGCAGGGGTGTGTGATGTCATCATGGTTGTTTAATTTGTTTATGGATGGAGTGGTTAGGGAGTTGGATTTGTATGTAGCATTTATGGATCTGGAGAAGTCATATGATAGGATGGATAGAGATGCTTTGTGGAAGGTTTTAAAGAGTATATGGTGTGGGAGGTAAGTTGCTAGAAGCAGTGAAAAGATTTCACAAAGGATGTAAGGCTTGTGTATGAGTAGGAAGAGGAAAGTGATTGGTTCCCAGTGAATGTCGATTTGTGGCAGGTGTGAGTGATGTCACCATGGTTGTTTAATGTGTTTATGTATGGAGTGGTTAGGGAGATGAATGCAAGTTTTGGATAGAGAGGCAAGTATGCATTCTGTTGTGGATGAGAGGGCTAGGGAAGCGAGTCAGTTGTTGTTCGCTGATGGCTGATTCAGGTGAGAAACTGCAGAAGCTGGTGACTGAGTTTGGTTGTGTGTGAAAGAAGAAAGCTGAGAGTAAATGTGAATAAGAGTAAGATTATCAGGTACAGTAGGGTTGAGGGACAAGTTAATTGGGAGGTAAGTTTGAATGGAGAAAAAATGGAGGAAATGAAGTGTTTTAGACATCTGGGAGTGGACTTGGCAGTGGATGGGACCATGGAAGCAGAAGCGAGTCACAGGTTGGGGTTGGGAGCGAAGGTTCTGGGAGTGTTGAAGAATTTGTGAAGGCGAGAACATTATCTTGGAGCAAAAATGGATGTTTTTGAAGGAATAGGGGTTCCAACTATGTTATATGGTTGCGAGGCTTGGGCTATAGATAGGGTTGTTGACAATGTATAGTGTCAGGTGGTTTGATCAAGTAAGTAATGAAAAGGTAAGAAAGATGTGTGGTAATAAAAAGAGTGTGGTTGAGAGAGCAGAAGAGGGCGTGTTGAATTAGTTTGGTCACATGGAGAGAATGAGTGAGGGAAGATTGACACAGGGGATATATGTGTCAGAGGTAGAGGGAACAAGAAGCAGGAGCCCAAATTTGAGGGAGAAGGATGGAGTGAAAAAAGTTCGAGTGATCGGGGCCTGAACATAGAGGAGGGTGAAAGGTGTAGAAGGAATAGAGTGAATTGGAACGATGTGGTATACTGGGATTAACGTGCGGTCAATGGATTGAACCAGGGCTTGTGAAACATCTGGGTTAAACCATGGAATGGTCTTTGGGGTCTGGATGTGGAAAAGGAGCTGTGGTTTCGGTGCATTACACTTGACAGCTAGAGACTGAGCGTGAACGAATGTGGCCTTTTTTTTTTTTTTTTTTTGGTCTTTTGCTGGTGCTACCTCGCAGTGTGTGTGTGTGTGTGTGTGTGTGTGTGTGTGTGTGTGTGTGTGTGGGGGGGGGGGGGTCATGTTTATTCATTACATGCCCATGTTTTAGGTTTACCTTGAGGTAATTTTCTTTACTTGCAGGCAAGTTATATCATGTTCACTCATAATTGTTATACAGCCACTCATATGCTAGTATATATGTCAAAGAATTTTTGTGTTCGATACTAGAAAGTATTTATATGTTAGAATTTATTTATTATTTATTATACTTTGTTGCTGTCTCCCGCGAAGTAGTGTGAGGAAACAGATGAAAGAATGGCCCAACCCACCCACATACACATGTATATACATACACGTCCACACATACACATATACATACCTATACATTTCAACATATACATATATACACATGTACATAATTCATACTTGCTGCCTTTATTCATTCACATCGTCACTCCGCCACATATGAAATGACAACCCCCTCACCCCTGCATGTGCGCAAGGAAGCACTAAGAAAAGACAACAAAGGCCACATTTGTTCACACTCAGTCTCTAGCTGTCATTTATAATGCACCGAAACCACAGCTCCCTTTCCACATCCAGGCCCCACAAAACTTTCCATGGTTTACCCCAGATGCTTCACATGCCCTGTTTCAATCCATTGATAGCACGTTGACCCCGGTATACCACATCGTTCCAATTCACTCTATTCCTTCTACGCCTTTCACCCTCCTGAATGTTCAGGCTCCGATTGCTCAAAATCTCTTTTACTCCATCCTTCCACCTCCACTTTGGTCTCCCACTTCTTGTTCCCTCTACCTCTGTCACATATATCCTCTGTCAGTCTTTCCTCACTTATTCTTTCCATGTGACTAAACCATTTCAAAACACCCTCTTCTGCTCTTTCAACCACACTCTTTTTATTACCACACATCTCTCTTACCCTTTCATTACTTACTCGATCAAAACTCCTCACAACACATATTGTCCTCAAACATCTCATTTCCAACACATCCACCCTCCTCCGCACAACTCTATCTATAGCCCACGCCTCCCAACCATATAACATTGTTGGAACCACTATTCCTTCAAACATACCCATTTATGCTTTCCGAGATAATGTTCTTGCCTTCCACACATTTTTCAATGATCCCAGAACATTTGCCCCCTCCCCCACCCTGTGACTCACTTCCGCTTCCATGGTTCCATCAGCTGCCAAATCCACTCCCAGATATCTAAAACATTTCACTTCCTCCAGTCTTTCTCCACTCAAACATACCTCCCAAGTGACTTGTCCCTCAACCCTACTGTACCTAATAACCTTGCTCTTATTCACATTTACTCTCAGCTTTCTTCTTTCACATACTTTACCAAAGTCCGTTACCAGCTTCTGCAGTTTCTCACCCGAATCAGCCACCAGTGCTGTAACATCAGCGAACAACAACTGACTCACTTCCCAAGCTCTCTCATCCACAATAGATTGCATACTTGCCCCTCTCTCCAAAACTCTTGCATTCACCTCCCTAACAACCCCATCCATAAACAAATTAAACAACCATGGAGACATCACGCACCCCTGCCGCAAACCTACATTCACTGAGAACCAATCACTTTCCTCTCTTCCTACTCATACACATGCCTTACATCCTCGATAAAAACTTTTCACTGCTTCTAACAACTTGCCTCCCACACCATATATTCTAAATACCTTCCAAAGAGCATCTCAGTCAACTTTATCATATGCCTTCTCTAGATCCATAAGTGCTACATACGAATCCATATGTTTTTCTAAGTATTTCTCACGTACATTCTTCAAAGCAAACACCTGATCCACACATCCTCTACCACTTCTGAAACCACACTGCTCTTCCCCAATCTAATGCTCTGTACTTGCCTTCACCCTCTCAATCAATACCCTCCCATATAATTTGCCAGGAATACTCAACAAACTTATACCTCTGTAATTTGAGCACTCACCTTTATCCCCTTTGCCTTTGTACAATGGCACTATGCATGCATTTTGTCAATCCTCGGGCATCTCACCATGAGTCATACGTACATTAAATATCCTTACCAACCAGTCACCCCATTTTTTTAATAAATTCAACTGCAGTACCATTAAAACCTGCTGCCTTGCCAGCTTTCATCTTCCGTAAAGCTTGTACTACCTCTTCTCTGTTTACCAAATCATTCTCCCCTAACCCTCTCACTTCGCACACCACTTCGACCAAAACGCTTTATATCTGCCACTCTTATCATCAAGCACATTCAACAAACCTTCAAGATACTCGCTGCATCTCCTTCTCACCTCCCCATTAGCCACCTTCACCGATGTTCCCATTTGTTCTCTTGTCTTACGCACTTTATTTACCTCCTAAATCATTTTATTCTCCGTAAAATTTAATGATACTCTCTCACCCTAACTCTAATTTGCTCTTCTTTTCACCTCTTGCACCTATCTCTTGACCTCCTGCCTCTTTCTTTTATACATCTCCCAGTCATTTGCTTTATTTCCCTGCAAAACTCGTCCAAATGCCTCTCTCCTCTCTTTCACTAATAATTTTACTTTTCATCCAACACTTGCTACCCTTTCTAATCTGCCCACCTTCTA
The DNA here is from genome assembly GCF_036320965.1 of Panulirus ornatus. Classification (NCBI taxonomy): domain Eukaryota; kingdom Metazoa; phylum Arthropoda; class Malacostraca; order Decapoda; family Palinuridae; genus Panulirus; species Panulirus ornatus. Next base: position 15,558,613 of record NC_092285.1, read on the forward strand.
TGCTTCTTATGCCACAAGCATCTTTTGCGCAAGCCATCACTGCTTCCTTAAATACATCCCATTTCTCCCCACTCTTCTTACGTCCTTTGCTCTCACATTTTTCCATTCTGCACTCAATCTCTCCTGGTACTTCCTCACTTAGTCTCCTTCCCAAGCTCACTTACTCTCTTCACCCCAACATTCTTCTTTTCAGAAAACCTCTACAAATCTTCACCTTCGCCTCCACAGGATAATGATCAGACATCCCTCCAGTTGCACCTCTCAGCACATTAACATCCAAAAGTTTCTCTCACACGCCTATCAATTAACAAGTCGTCCAATAACGCTCTTTGGCCATCTATCCTACTTAAATACGTATACTTATGTATATCTCTTTTTAAACCAGGTATTCCCAATCACCAGTCCTTTTTCAGCACACAAATGTACAAGCTCTTCACCATTTCTGTTTACAACACTGAACACCCCATGTACACCAACTATTCCCTCAACTGCCACATTACTCACCTTTGCATTCAAATCACCAAATCACTATAACCCGGTCTCGTGCATCAAAACTACTAATACACTCACTCAGCTGCTCCCAAAACACTTGCCTCTTCATGATTTTTCTTCTCATGCCCAGGTGCATATGCATCAATAATCACCCATCTCTCTCCATCCACTTTCAGTTTTACCCATATCAATCTAGTTTACTGTCTTACACTCTATCACATACTCCCACCACTCCTGTTTTAGTAGTGCTACTCCTTCCCTTGCTCTTGTCCTCTCACTAACCCCTGACTTTATTCTCAAAACATTACCAAACCACTCTTCCCCTTTACCCTTGAGCTTCATTTCACTCAAGAGCCAAAACATCGAGGTTCCTTTCCTCAAACGTACTACCATCTCTCCTTTTTCTCATCTTGGTTACATCCACACATATAAGACACCCCAATCTGGCCTTCAAGGAGGATGATCACTCCCCGCGTAACTCCTTCTTCCATTTCTCCTTTTAGAATGTTAAAATACAAGGAGGGAGGGTTTCTAGCCCCCGCTCCAGTCCCCTTTAGTTGCCTTCTACGACACATGAGGAATGCTTAGGGGGGTATTCTTTCTCCCTTATTCCCAGGGATAGAATTTATTACTGTAAATTATTCATTACCCCTCTTTTAGATTTTTTTTTATATATACCTGATTGCCATTTCCTACATGAGCAAGGTAGCGCCAAGAACAGACGAAGAAAGTCTACATTTGCTCACATCCATTCTTTAGTTGTCATTTGTATTGCATCAAAACCACAGCTCCCTATCTACAAGTATGCCCCTCAGACCTTTCCATGGTCAATGCATATGCTGTTTCAGTCCATTGACAGCACGACAGCCCTTGTATACCACATTCCAATTTACTTTATCCTGTGCTAGCCATTCACCTTCCTGCGTGTCCAGGCCTCAGCCATTCAAAATCTTTTCACTTCTTCCTTCCATCTCCAGTTTTGTCTCATCTTATTCCTACCACTTCTGACACATATATCCTTTGTCAACCTCAACTTACATTCAAAACATTTCAGCACTATTATTATCAGACCTCTCTCTTACCCTTTGATTATTTCAAAACATTTCCAACACTAGTTTTATCACACCTCTCTCTTACCCTTTGATTTCTTTATTAAACCACCTCACATGACATACTCCCCAAACATTTCATTTCCAACACCATCCTCCTTTGCACATCCTCATCTATAGCACATGCCTTACATACATATAACATTGTTGGGACTTATACCTTCAAACAACCATTTTTGCCCTCCCATTTAACAACCTTTTACAGGTTTCTTATGCTCCTACAGCCTTCACCAACCCGTGACTCACTCGCATTCAAGGCCTATTTTGTCTATAAAATTGAGGGGACTACTTTACCTTCGAAAAATATACATCTTCGGCTTCAGACAATGACTTTTCCTTTCTCATGTAACTATGTACCCAGGGCCTGACCCCAACCCGTTTTAATGCAGACTCGCTGTAGCCCCTGAGATTTCATACACATTGCCTACCCCATGGTCCTAAGAGCTCTGTAACTACTGATCCTCATTTACATTTGCATTCTTAATACTTAACTTTCCCTTCATGCTCCTCGCTTTTGTTGACATTAACATCTTTGACATATATTCCTGAAATGTCACTAGCTCTAGGAGTATCTTTCAAACTTGCCACAAGGGTTACAATCCACAAATTGCTAAATTTTCCATCTTCACATTAACTCCAAGTACAATGTAGACCCACTCTTTGTACCATGACCCTTGTATTTACTCATCACACTGTCCTAAATTGATCACACTCCCTAATCTTCTTCTACTTGCCTTACTTTCCCAGTAAACTGATCTGCATCTAGTTACATTCAGATTATGCCCATATATTTTGAGTACCTTCCACAAGACCTGTGAACCGTCACAAGCTTGCTACAGATCCAACAGTGCCACATAGTGTCACTTCTCCAAGATCTCACATTTCCTTATAATAAACACCTTGTTCACACCCTTTACCTCTTCTGAAGCCATGCTGTTATTCCCCAAACGGATGCTTTATGCATGCCACAACCATCTCTGTCACCACCCCCATACACAAACAGATTTTTATCTCAAACATTCATGTGTCACCTTTACCTTTCTACAAGGCCAATAACCATGAATTTAATAATCCTCAGGGAGCTCTTGGGCCATACAAAAATACTGAGTAACAATCAGTCAACCAACACTGCATCAACCCCCTATGATTGTAATCCTAGCCACTAATGACACAATCACATTTCATCTTGAGATAGATTCTCACTATCTCCCCTCACCCCACATACCACCTTGTCTCAAACATGCCACATCTCTCATCATTCATTCCATTTAGCATCTATTCTAAATACTTGCTTCATCTCTTTCCACATGATCTGTTATATCACTTTCCTCGCCATCATCTCCATTTGTTCTATATATGTTACTCACTTTACATGACATATACTCTTGTACAAGTGAATTTTCATCACATCTGTCCTTATCTTTTTTAACTCGAATGACTGTCTTGACCTCATACTCCTTCCACACTGGTTTCCTGTAGATACAGCCCATTTTTTTTTTAAAAGCAGTTTTAATTCCTCATTCCACCACACATTACCCTTTTCTAAAGTTAATATCTGACCTGCATGCTACACTCTTAACCCAAACATTTGAGTACATCCAAGCATGCTTTGTTTAGATGTATATAATTTCTTTTCATGAACTCATTGGACACTGAATACAGCAAACATTCTTCCTCCTGACCCTTCAACACATTCACAGATAATGATTTATGCATCTTTCTTTGAAGATACTGTATTCATCTCCTTTTCTTTGGCAGATGCCTTTTCCCCCTTTCCTTTACACCAAGGACTCTGTGCTTCCCAAATACACCAGCAACTGCCATGCCCCTAACTTTTGTACCAGGATTTAATCACTTGCATCTAAGCAGCAAAATCACTCTCAGACATGTACTGATTGCGGTTTAAATATTCAAACTAATGCCAAGAACCTGGAGCTTCTCAATTCAAGCAGAAATAATTAAGAAAAATATTAGTTGTATAATATCTATGAAATGAGAAATTAATCACCAATAAAAGCACAGAAGAGGATAATAAACTCGAGCACACTCGGAATTATGTATTCAGGCTTATTGAAGACATCAGTAAAGTAGTACTATCCACAGCACTGGTGATCAAACTTAGCCATGAATAAATTCTTTTTATTCAGGCTTATTGAAGACATAAGTAAGGTGGCAACGTCCACAGTACTGGCGATCAAACATATTAGCCATGAATACACCAGCACCACATTCCTCACTGGGGCATTCACGACGCTGACGGGTGATCTTGCCATTGTCATCCACCTGTAATAGACAAAATTTAAAATTTGGTTTAAGATTCCAATTTTATCAATAAATAGCTAAAAGAAACACCATATTCTGCAAAACCTGTATTAGTAGGGGAATTCAGCAGCTTTACTTGGATAATATACTCAAAGAATGTGCATTTGTGGTTCCTATTTAAATTATATTATTTTGTACTCTCGTCTCTTAATTTTGTACGACACACTCTAATGTATGCAAACACAGCTTAATGCCAGGTACTGATTCAATCATTCCTATAGGGGAGGTGAAGCAAATCAGATGGCTGTGAGCCAACTGTCTTGTCTGGAAATGAAACCCATATTGATCACCTGGGTGGGTTGATACTATAATCACTGCACTATGATGGCTTGTGTATAATTATTTGTTATTTATTTATTTTGCTTTGTCTGTCTCCCGTGTTAGCGAGGTAGCGCAAGGAAACAGACAAAAGAATGGCCCAACCCACCCTCATACACATGTATATACATACACGTCCACACACGCAAATATACACACCTATACATCTCAACATATCTATATATGTACACACACAGACATATACATATATACACATGTACATAATTCATACTCTGCCTTAATTCATTCCCATCGCCACCCCGCCACACATGAAATAACAACCCCCTCCCCCCCTCATGTGTGTGAGGTAGCGCTAGGAAAAGACAACAAAGGCCACATTCATTCACACAGTCTCTAGCTGTCATGTAATAATGCACCAAACCACAGCTCCCTTTCCACATCCAGGCCCCACAGAACTTTCCATGGTTTACCCCAGACGCTTCACATGCCCTGGTTCAATCCACTGACAGCACATTCACCCCGGTATACCATATCGTTCTACTTCACTATATTCCTTGCACGCCTTTCACCCTCCTCCACGTTCAGGCCCCAATCACTCAAAATCTTTTTCACTCCATCTTTCCACCTCCAATTTGGTCTCCCACTTCTCGTTCCCTCCACCTCTGTCACATATATCCTCTTGGTCAATCTTTCCTCACTCATTCTCTCCATTTGACCAAACCATTTCAAAACACCCTCTCCTGCTCTCTTAACCACACTCTTTTTAATACCACACATCTCTCTTACCCTATTACTACTTACTCGATCAAACCACCTCAAACCACATATTGTCCTCAAACATTTCATTTCCAGCACATCCACCCTCCTCTGCACAACTCTATTTATAGCCCACGCCTCCCAACCATATAACATTGTTGGAACCACTATTCCTTCAAACATAACCATTTTTGCTTTCCAAGATAATGTTCTCGACTTCCACACATTCTTCAACGCTCCCAGAACTTTTGCCCCCTTTCCCACCCTATTATTCACTTCAGCTTCCATGGTTCCATCCGCTGCCAAATCCACTCCCACATATCTAAAACACTTCACTTCCTCCAGTTTTTCTCCATTCAAACTTACCTCCAAACTGACTAGTCTCTCAACTCTACTGTACCTAATAACCTTGCTCTTTTTCACATTTACTCTTAACTTTCTTCTTTCACACACTTTACCAAACTCAGTCACCAGCTTCTGCAGTTTCTCACACGAATCAGCCACCAGTGCTGTATCATCAGCGAACAACAACTGACTCACTTCCCAAGCTCTCTCATCCACAACAGACTGCATACTTGCCCCTCTTTCCAAAACTCTTGCATTCACCTCCTTAACAATCCCATCCATAAACAAATTAAACAACCATGGAGACATCACACACCCCTGCCGCAAACCTACATTCACTGAGAACCAATCACTTTCCTCTCTTCCTACACATACACATGCCTTACGTCCTCAATAAAAACTTTTCACTGCTTCTAACAACTTGCCTCCCACACCATATATTCTTAATACCTTCCAAAGAGCATCTCTATCAACTCTATCATATGCCTTCTCCAGATCCATAAATGCTACATGCAAATCCATTTGCCTTTCTAAGTATTTCTCATGCATTCTTCAAAGCAAACACCTGATCCACACATCCTCTACCACTTCTGAAACCACACTCCTCTCCCCCAATCTGATGCTCTGTACATGCCTGCACCCTCTCAATCAATACCCTCCCATATAATTTCCCAGGAATACTCAACAAACTTATACCTCTGTAATTTGAGCACTCACTTTTATCCCCTTTACCTTTGTACAATGGCACTATGCAAGCATTCTGCCAATCCTCAGGCACCTCACCATGAGTCATACATACATTAAATAACCTTATCAACCAGTCAATAATACAGTCACCCCCTTTTTTAATAAATTCCACTGCAATACCATCCAAACCCGCTGCCTTGCCAGCTTTCATCTTCCGCAAAGCTTTTACTACCTCTTCTCTGTTTACCAAATCATTCTCCCCAACCCTCTCACTTTGCAAACCACCTCGACCAACACACCCTATATCTGCCACTCTATCATCAAACACATTCAACAAACCTTCAAAATACCCACTCCATCTCCTTCTCACATCACCACCACTTATCACCTTCCCATTTGCCCCCTTCACTGAAGTTCCCATTTGTTCCCTTGTCTTACGCCCTTTATTTACCTCCTTCCAAAACATCTTTTATTCTCCCTAAAATTTAATGATACTCTCTCACCCCAACTCTCATTTGCCCTCTTTTTCACCTCTTGCACCTTTCTCTTGACCTCCTGCCTCTTTTTTTTGCATTATTTCCCTGCAAAAGTCATCCAATATTTGTACTATGCAAATATAGAATTTTATACTTATGGGACCCCATCTGTGGAACATTCTGCACCATCATACAAATTTTTGTATGCTGTCTGCATTAACCGTCTTCTGTAATTTTATTCCTATCATCCACCACTCATATTATAAAAGTACTTCTTTGAATATTTCTTTTATGAAATTTCTCAACTAATTTCAAGTTAAGTCATCTGGATGCTCTGTCTGTACATTTCTCTAAGAACTGTTCACTGTCCACTTCATCGTTTTAAAAACTTTAAGTTGTGATTAGGTCACCCCTCATTCTTCTCTCTTCCACAATGGGCAAATTTGAAGCTTCTAGCCTTTTCCTGTTACTCATTTCTCTTGATTCTAATATCTCTGTTGCTCTTCTCTATTTGTTCTTTTGTGATTCTTTAAGTGTGGTGACATCAATCATGAAAATGCATTACTGGAAAGCTAGTATACTGTATATCAACAGACCCTTTGTTTCATCAACAATTCTCCTAATATTGGACTTAGGTGATAGATAGGGATTATGCTGACTCAGATGCACAATACTGAAGCATAGTAAGGCTTTCTTTCACTATTTGCCATCCTCATAACTGTACATTTAGAGGGGTTGAAATTCATCAACCCTGTAAATAGAATTTTTTGAGTCTGTTAAATGTCCCCATGTAAGCTGAAGCAAATTTCCTTGCTTTTCATTTCCCTCATGGCTTTTTCATTTTCTGCAAGTACATTCAGCTAGAGACTGAGTGTGAACGAATGTGGCCTTTGTGGTGCTACCTTGCGCACATGCAGGGGAGGTCATTTTATGTGTGGCAGGGTGGTGACGGGAATTAATAAGGGCAGACAGTATGAATTATGTAAATGTGTATATATGTATATGTCTGTGTGTGTGTGTGTGTATATATATATATATATATATATATATATATATATATATATATATATATATATATATATATATATATATATATATTTTTATACCTCGTCGCTGTCTCCCGCGGTTGCGAGGTAGCGCAAGGAAACAGACGAAAGAAATGGCCCAACCCCCCCCATACACATGTACATACACACGTCCACACATGCAAATATACATACCTACACAGCTTTCCATGGTTTACCCCGGACGCTTCACATGCCTTGATTCAATCCACCGACAGCACGTCAACCCCTGTATACCACATAGCTCCAATTCACTCTATTCCTTGCCCTCCTTTCACCCGCCTGCATGTTCAGGCCCCGATCACACAAAATCCTTTTCACTCCATCTTTCCACCTCCAATTTGGTCTCCCTCTTCTCCTCGTTCCCCCCACCTCCGACACATATATCCTCTTGGTCAATCTTTCCTCACTCATTCTCTCCATGTGCCCAAACCATTTCAAAACACCCTCTTCTGCTCTCTCAACCACGCTCTTTTTATTTCCACACATCTCTCTTACCCTTACGTTACTTACTCGATCAAACCACCTCACACCACACATTGTCCTCAAACATCTCATTTCCAGCACATCCATCCTCCTGCGCACAACTCTATCCATAGCCCACGCCTCGCAACCATACAACATTGTTGGAACCACTATTCCTTCAAACATACCCATTTTTGCTTTCCGAGATAATGTTCTCGAACTTCCACACATTTTTCAAGATATCTAAAACACTTCACTTCCTCCAGTTTTTCTCCATTCAAACTCACCTCCCAATTGACTTGACCCTCAACCCTTTCATTTCTGCAAGAACATTCAGCTAGAGACTGAGTGGAACGAATGTGGCCTTTGTGGTGCTACCTTGCGCACAATGCAGGGAGGTCATTATGTCTGTGTGTGTGTGTGTGTATATATATATATATATATATATATATACGGGGGGCCGGAAATCCTCCCCTCCTTGTATTAACTTTCTAAAATGGGAAACAGAAGAAGGAGTCACGCGGGGAGTGATCATCCTCCTCGAAGGCTCAGAGTGGGGTGCCTAAATGTGTGTGGATGTAACCAAGATGTGAAAAAAGGAGAGATAGGTAGTATGTTTGAGGAAAGGAACCTGGATGTTTTGGCTCTGAGTGAAACGAAGCTCAAGGGTAAAGGGGAAGAGTGGTTTGGAAATGTCTGGGGAGTGAAGTCAGGGGTTAGTGAGAGGACAAGAGCAAGGGAAGGAGTAGCAATACTCCTGAAACAGGAGTTGTGGGAGTATGTGATAGAATGTAAGAAAGTAAATTCTCGATTAATATGGGTAAAATTGAAAGTTGATGGAGAGAGGTGGGTGATTATTGGTGCATATGCACCTGGGCATGAGAAGAAAGATCATGAGAGGCAAGTGTTTTGGGAGCAGCTAAATGAGTGTGTTAGCGGTTTTGATGCACGAGACCGGGTTATAGTGATGGGTGATTTGAATGCAAAGGTGAGTAATGTGGCAGTTGAGGGAATAATTGGTATTCATGGGGTGTTCAGTGTTGTAAATGGAAATGGTGAAGAGCTTGTAGATTTATGTGCTGAAAAAGGACTGATGATTGGGAATACCTGGTTTAAAAAGCGAGATATACATAAGTATACTTATGTAAGTAGGAGAGATGGCCAGAGAGCGTTATTGGATTACGTGTTAATTGACAGGCGTGCGAAAGAGAGACTTTTGGATGTTAATGTGCTGAGAGGTGCAACTGGAGGGATGTCTGATCATTATCTTGTGGAGGCTAAGGTGAAGATTAGTATGGGTTTTCAGAAAAGAGGAGTGAATGTTGGGGTGAAGAAGGTGGTGAGAGTAAGTGAGCTTGGGAAGGAGACCTGTGTGGGGAAGTACCAGGAGAGACTGTGTACAGAATGGAAAAAGGTGAGAACAATGGAAGTAAGGGGAGTCGGGGAGGAATGGGATGTATTTAGGGAATCAGTGATGGATTGCGCAAAAGATGCTTGTGGCATGAGAAGAGTGGGAGGTGGGCTGTTTAGAAAGGGTAGTGAGTGGTGGGATGAAGAAGTAAGAGTATTAGTGAAAGAGAAGAGAGAGGCATTTGGACGATTTTTGCAGGGAAAAAATGCAATTGAGTGGGAGAAGTATAAAAGAAAGAGACAGGAGGTCAAGAGAAAGGTGCAAGAGGTGAAAAAAAGGGCAAATGAGAGTTGGGGTGAGAGACTATCAGTAAATTTTAGGGAGAATAAAAAGATGTTCTGGAAGGAGGTAAATAGGGTGCGTAAGACAAGGGAGCAAATGGGAACTTCAGTGAAGGGCGTAAATGGGGAGGTGATAACAAGTAGCGGTGATGTGAGAAGGAGATGGAATGAGTATTTTGAAGGTTTGTTGAATGTGTCTGATGACAGAGTGGCAGATATAGGGTGTTTTGGTCGAGGTGGTGTGCAAAGTGAGAGGGTTAGGGAAAATGATTTGGTAAACAGAGAAGAGGTAGTAAAAGCTTTGCGGAAGATGAAAGCCGGCAAGGCAGCAGGTTTGGATGGTATTGCAGTGGAATTTATTAAGAAAGGGGGTGACTGTATTGTTGACTGGTTGGTAAGGTTATTTAATGTATGTATGACTCATGGTGAGGTGCCTGAGGATTGGCGGAATGCGTGCATAGTGCCATTGTACAAAGGCAAAGGGGATAAGAGTGAGTGCTCAAATTACAGAGGTATAAGTTTGTTGAGTATTCCTGGTAAATTATATGGGAGGGTATTGATTGAGAGGGTGAAGGCATGTACAGAGCATCAGATTGGGGAAGAGCAGTGCGGTTTCAGAAGTGGTAGAGGATGTGTGGATCAGGTGTTTGCTTTGAAGAATGTATGTGAGAAATACTTAGAAAAGCAAATGGATTTGTATGTAGCATTTATGGATCTGGAGAAGGCATATGATAGAGTTGATAGAGATGCTCTGTGGAAGGTATTAAGAATATATGGTGTGGGAGGCAAGTTGTTAGAAGCAGTGAAAAGTTTTTATCGAGGATGTAAGGCATGTGTACGTGTAGGAAGAGAGGAAAGTGATTGGTTCTCAGTGAATGTAGGTTTGCGGCAGGGGTGTGTGATGTCTCCATGGTTGTTTAATTTGTTTATGGATGGGGTTGTAAAGGAGGTAAATGCAAGAGTCCTGGAAAGAGGGGCAAGTATGAAGTCTGTTGGGGATGAGAGAGCTTGGGAAGTGAGTCAATTGTTGTTCGCTGATGATACAGCGCTGGTGGCTGATTCATGTGAGAAACTGCAGAAGCTGGTGACTGAGTTTGGTAAAGTGTGTGGAAGAAGAAAGTTGAGAGTAAATGTGAATAAGAGCAAGGTTATTAGGTACAGTAGGGGTGAGGGTCAAGTCAATTGGGAGGTGAGTTTGAATGGAGAAAAACTGGAGGAAGTGAAGTGTTTTAGATATCTGGGAGTGGATCTGTCAGCGGATGGAACCATGGAAGCGGAAGTGGTTCATAGGGTGGGGGAGGGGGCGAAAATTTTGGGAGCCTTGAAAAATGTGTGGAAGTCGAGAACATTATCTCGGAAAGCAAAAATGGGTATGTTTGAGGGAATAGTGGTTCCAACAATGCTGTATGGTTGCGAGGCGTGGGCTATGGATAGAGATGTGCGCAGGAGGATGGATGTGCTGGAAATGAGATGTTTGAGGACAATGTGTGGTGTGAGGTGGTTTGATCGAGTAAGTAACGTAAGGGTAAGAGAGATGTGTGGAAATAAAAAGAGCGTGGTTGAGAGAGCAGAAGAGGGTGTTTTGAAATGGTTTGGGCACATGGAGAGAATGAGTGAGGAGAGATTGACCAAGAGGATATATGTGTCGGAGGTGGAGGGAACGAGGAGAAGAGGGAGACCAAATTGGAGGTGGAAAGATGGAGTGAAAAAGATTTTGTGTGATCGGGGCCTGAACATGCAGGAGGGTGAAAGGAGGGCAAGAAATAGAGTGAATTGGAGTCATGTGGTATACAGGGGTTGACGTGCTGTCAGTGGATTGAATCAAGGCATGTGAAGCGTCTGGGGTAAACCATGGAAAGCTGTGTAGGTATGTATATTTGCGTGTGTGGACGTGTGTATGTACATGTGTATGGGGGGGGGGGTTGGGCCATTTCTTTCGTCTGTTTCCTTGCGCTACCTCGCAAACGCGGGAGACAGCGACAAAGTATAAAAAAAAAAAAAAAAAAAAAAAAAAAAATATATATATATATATATATATATATATATTTTTTTTTATACCTCGTCGCTGTCTCCCGCGGTTGCGAGGTAGCGCAAGGAAACAGACGAAAGAAATGGCCCAACCCCCCCCATACACATGTACATACACACGTCCACACATGCAAATATACATACCTACACAGCTTTCCATGGTTTACCCCGGACGCTTCACATGCCTTGATTCAATCCACCGACAGCACGTCAACCCCTGTATACCACATAGCTCCAATTCACTCTATTCCTTGCCCTCCTTTCACCCTCCTGCATGTTCAGGCCCCGATCACACAAAATCCTTTTCACTCCATCTTTCCACCTCCAATTTGGTCTCCCTCTTCTCCTCGTTCCCTCCACCTCCGACACATATATCCTCTTGGTCAATCTTTCCTCACTCATTCTCTCCATGTGCCCAAACCATTTCAAAACACCCTCTTCTGCTCTCTCAACCACGCTCTTTTTATTTCCACACATCTCTCTTACCCTTACGTTACTTACTCGATCAAACCACCTCACACCACACATTGTCCTCAAACATCTCATTTCCAGCACATCCATCCTCCTGCGCACAACTCTATCCATAGCCCACGCCTCGCAACCATACAACATTGTTGGAACCACTATTCCTTCAAACATACCCATTTTTGCTTTCCGAGATAATGTTCTCGACTTCCACACATTTTTCAAGATATCTAAAACACTTCACTTCCTCCAGTTTTTCTCCATTCAAACTCACCTCCCAATTGACTTGACCCTCAACCCTACTGTACCTAATAACCTTGCTCTTATTCACATTTACTCTTAACTTTCTTCTTCCACACACTTTACCAAACTCCGTCACCAGCTTCTGCAGTTTCTCCCATGAATCCGCCACCAGCGCTGTATCATCAGCGAACAACAACTGACTCACTTCCCAAGCTCTCTCATCCCCAACAGACTTCATACTTGCCCCTCTTTCCAAGACTCTTGCATTTACCTCCCTAACAACCCCATCCATAAACAAATTAAACAACCATGGAGACATCACACACCCCTGCCGCAAACCTACATTCACTGAGAACCAATCACTTTCCTCTCTTCCTACACGTACACATGCCTTACATCCTCGATAAAAACTTTTCACTGCTTCTAACAACTTTCCTCCCACACCATATATTCTTAATACCTTCCACAGAGCATCTCTATCAACTCTATCATATGCCTTCTCCAGATCCATAAATGCTACATACAAATCCATTTGCTTTTCTAAGTATTTCTCACATAAATTCTTCAAAGCAAACACCTGATCCACACATCCTCTACCACTTCTGAAACCACACTGCTCTTCCCCAATCTGATGCTCTGTACATGCCTTCACCCTCTCAATCAATACCCTCCCATATAATTTACCAGGAATACTCAACAAACTTATACCTCTGTAATTTGAGCACTCACTCTTATCCCCTTTGCCTTTGTACAATGGCACTATGCACGCATTCCGCCAATCCTCAGGCACCTCACCATGAGTCATACATACATTAAATAACCTTACCAACCAGTCAACAATACAGTCACCCCCTTTTTTTAATAAATTCCACTGCAATACCATCCAAACCTGCTGCCTTGCCGGCTTTCATCTTCCGCAAAGCTTTTACTACCTCTTCTCTGTTTACCAAATCATTTTCCCTAACCCTCTCACTTTGCACACCACCTCGACCCAAACACCCTATATCTGCCACTCTGTCATCAGACACATTTAACAAACCTTCAAAATACTCATTCCATCTCCTTCTCACATCACCACTACTTGTTATCACCTCCCCATTTGCGCTCTCTGGCCATCTCTCCTACTTACATAAGTATACTTATGTATATCTCGCTTTTTAAACCAGGTATTCCCAATCATCAGTCCTTTTTCAGCACATAAATCTACAAGCTCTTCACCATTTCCATTTACAACACTGAACACCCCATGTATACCAATTATTCCCTCAACTGCCACATTACTCACCTTTGCATTCAAATCACCCAACGCTATAACCCGGTCTCGTGCATCAAAACCACTAACACACTCATTCAGCTGCTCCCAAAACACTTGCCTCTCATGATCTTTCTTCTCATGCCCAGGTGCATATGCACCAATAATCACCCATCTCTCTCCATCAACTTTCAGTTTTACCCATATTAATCGAGAATTTACTTTCTTACATTCTATCACATACTTCCACAACTCCTGTTTCAGGAGTACTGCTACTCCTTCCCTTGCTGTTGTCCTCTCACTAACCCCTGACTTTACCCCCAAGACATTCCCAAACCACTCTTCCCCTTTACCCTTTAGCTTCGTTTCACTCAGAGCCAAAACATCCAGGTTCCTTTCCTCAAACATACTACCTATCTCTCCTTTTTTCACATCTTGGTTACATCCACACACATTTAGGCACCCCAATCTGAGCCTTCGAGGAGGATGAGCACTCCCCGCGTGACTCCTTCTTCTGTTTCCCATTTTAGAAAGTTAGGTGTATAGTTAGATGTATAGGTATGTATATGTGTGTGTGTGGACGTGTATGTATATACATGTGTATGAGGGTGGATTGGGCCATTCTTTCGTCTGTTTCCTTGCACTACCTTGCAGATGCGGGAGACAGCGACAAAGTACAATAAATAAATAAAATACATTCAGGTTGGAGTCCATACCTTCAGTTAAGTCATTTACACAGATCAAGAAGAAAAATGTATGTTTGAGTGCATTTCAATACATATATGCTTTAGCAATTTCAATACCCAAGATCAAATCTTAGTTCCCAAGAATGTAAATGCAAGGGCAGGTGATAGGGCAATTGAGGGTATAACTTGCACTCATGTGATACTTCATGTAAAGGAAAATTTGGAAAACTTTCTCAAGTGCTACTTGAGGAATGGTGACTGGGAACTATATATCTGAAGAAAAGGTGCATACATGGATGAGGAATGGTGGAAGAGAATAGCAAAAGGCTTAGACTGACTATGTGGTAGTGAATGAAAGGCTGTGTTGGATGCTAAAGTCCTGAGAGAATTCTTTGGAGACTGCCTATTGGATGGTGGACAAGAGATTAAAAATACTGTAGAAGAGAAGAAAAAGGCATATGGTAGATTGCTGGAAAGGAATATACTAATGGAAGTTCAGCAAAGAAGGAAAGAATACAAAATAAGCAAGTACAAGTTAAGAAGCTGATTTTGGAAGAAAGTTAATTGAAAAGTTTTGGGGTAATAGGAAATTATACTGGAACTAGGTGAAAAAAGAAGAATGGAAGTGTTGATGTGAAAAGTAAGGAAAGGGAATTGCTGAATCATAAGGAGGAAGTAAAAGGAAGATGGAAAGAGTACCTTTAAGAATTGATGAATGTGGGAGAAGGGGGTGGCAGCAGTTGTTACATGCATGGGTATGGAGGATGGAAGGAAGAGAACACAAGTGCTTGGGCCTACAGCAAAAATGAAGAAGGGCAATAATGAGGCTGAAGGTAGTAAAGGCACCTGGAGCGGATGGGATTACACCTGAAATGTTGAAGTATGGAGGAGACTGTGGATGCACCTTATATGTACTTTGGCATGGAAACAGAAGACTGTGCCTGAGGATTGGGGGAAAGCTATTATCATTCCTTTATTTAAAGGGAAAGGTGCTAAGGATGCATGTAGCAATTATAGGGGAATAAGCATATGCAAGAATAATAACTGTGAGTGATGGAGGTGACTAAATGCAGAATACAGGAAGAGCAAGGGGGTTTTAGGAAAGGTAGGCGATGAGTGGATCAGATTTTAGGAATAAAGATGACTATACATAATGTATTTACGAAAAGGTAAGAAGTTGTATGTAGCTTTTAGGGATCTGGTGAAAGCTTATGACAGTCGGGCGGAATGCTTTGTAGGATGTAAGGATATGTGGTATAAGACAACTGTTGGATGGTGTAAAAGCCATCTACAGAGGAGCAAATGGGTGTGTAAGAGTGGGTTGAGTGCTGAGCGAAAATTTTGTGATGCATGTAGCCGTGACGCAGGGCTGTGTGATGTCACCGTGCAAGGATGGAGTGAAAAAGATTTTGAGCGATCGGGGCCTGAACATACAGGAGAGTGAAAGACGTGCAAGGAATAGAGTGAATTGGAACGATGTGGTATACTGGGATCGACATGATGTCAATGGATTGAACCAGGGCATGTGAAGCGTTTGGGGTAAACAATGGAAAGTTTTGAGGGCCCTGGATGTGGAAAAGGAGCTGTGGTTTCAGTGCATTACACATGACAGCTAGAGACTGAGTGTGATCAAATGTGGCCTTTGTTGTCTTTTCCTAGTGCTACCTTGCCCTGGGGGAGGGGGAGTGCCATTTCATATGTGGTGGGGTAGCAACGGGAATGGATGAAGGCAGCAAGTATATGGACATGTGTATATATGTATATGTTAAGAACTAGGACCACATAGTGTGAAGATAATGAAAAAAGGCACAGGTGTCAGTCTGGTGAACAGTGCTACCATGTGTCACTAATATGTCGACACACAAAGTCTCATACTTTTTAAAACTTTACAGTACAGCGACATGATTAATACAAATATTTTTTTTTTTCTGTCTCCCGCGTTTGCGAGGTAGCGCAAGGAAACAGACGAAAGAAATGGCCCAACCCACCCCCATACACATGTATATACATACATCCACACACGCAAAATATACATACCTACACAGCTTTCCATGGTTTACCCCAGACGCTTCACATGCCCCGATTTAATCCACTGACAGCACGTCAACCCCGGTATACCACATCGCTCCAATTCACTCTATTCCTTGCCCTCCTTTCACCCTCCTGCATGTTCAGGCCCCGATCACACAAAATCTTTTTCACTCCATCTTTCCACCTCCAATTTGGTCTCCCTCTTCGCCTCGTTCCCTCCACCTCTGACACATATATCCTCTTGGTCAATCTTTCCTCACTCATTTTCTCCATGTGCCCAAACCATTTCAAAACACCCTCTTCTGCTCTCTCAACCACGCTCTTTTTATTTCCACACATCTCTCTTACCCTTACGTTACTTACTCGATCAAACCACCTTACACCACACATTGTCCTTAAACATCAAATTCTAAAATGCAAAATGTACCTTGTAATACTTCAATACAGCCAACTTTACTTTCTTATGCTTATGCTTGATCTTCTTAGGGGTAGTGTAGTTCTTCTTCTTTCGTTTCTTAGCACCACCACGTAAACGCAAAACCAAGTGGAGAGTTGATTCTGAAAAGGGAAAAAAAAGTTTATATGTTCAACTTTACTGTCATGCACCTCTGTCCACTTGATGGAACAAAGGGAACATGGGCATATTTAGAGTAAATTTTCTGAAAAAAATTCATTTGTAAGTTCTTTTTACTTATTTTTTCCCTACTCAGTTGAGTAACTGACTAGGGAAAAAAATGTGGCATCATGCATATTAATTACGAGTACTAGACTTAAAAAATGAAGTCACTATTGGACTTGCAAAAACTAGCTAGAGAAACTATTTATGAACATTCAAACAATAACAAAGTTGTTAACTACTGCTGCACATAGTGTGAAAACACAATACAATAACACTTGATTGTATAAAATCAATAAAAATCTTTCCCTTTATGTCATGGCCTTACCCACTTTCTGGGAATTTCTGTACATTCATTAAATTTAGTTAGAGGTCGGGATGAGCATGAGTTGACTGATAAGACTACATATACCTGATCCACCCCATGACTGTTTGGATGTGTATTAGGTAACTGTGAGACTGCATACACTTGATTCACCTCAAAAGAATTAAGGAAAGATAACAGTAATAAAATTAAAAACAAAGAGGGAAAAAGACGCAATAACTGAAAAAATAACTTACCCTTCTGAATGTTGTAATCAGACAGGGTGCGTCCATCCTCTAGCTGTTTACCCGCAAAGATCAGGCGCTGCTGATCTGGAGGAATGCCTGTAAGATTTTCAAAGCTTTATCAATTATACCATTGGTTTATCTATACCTTTAGGGCCTGGGGCCTTTCAAACTAAACTGCAAAATTAACATCAAAATGGGAAAATAAAATAAGGGGTGAAGCTATTTCAACTTTAAACAAGTCCTCTGGATTTTTTATACAGTACTTTTTATTTCTGAAGAATGTGTATATGCAAGTAAGAAGGGACAAGAATGAGTGATTACCAGTGAAAGTAGGTCTGCATCAAGGGCTTGCAATGCCACCACAGTTGTTTAATCCATTCATGGATAGGGTCAGTTACCCCATCTCCTCCCTTCAATGATGCTCTTATTGGCCCTCTTGTTCTCCTCAGCTATTTACAACCTTCCAAACCATATGCTAATATTTTCTCACTCCAATTCTCCTATGTCTCTTGTTACGAATTCAATACTTATTCGAGCAAGGTCGCCAGTAACATATGTTACAAATACTACTGTTCCTTGTCTTGCAAGGACGTTATAGATTTGTCAAGTTGCACAACTCAGGATAACACAATAATAAAGTTATGGGATTGAATTAAAGACCAGCATTACATTAAATCTACTCATAATGAAAGAATTCAAGAGTACAAAGATAGGCACATAACTCAAGCAGGAAACATTACGTTAACATTGAAAGTGAGTTTAACATTGAACATAAGATAACATTTGTATATGACTTAACATTCCAGATAAAATTTCAAGCCAGGAGTTCTCTTTCCTCTAAGGCAGTTTTTCGATAACATTACACTGATAATTATAACGGGCTTACAGCACAACACTCGGGTAATGGGCTTATAGCACAGCAGGGCTTACAGGCTTACAACACAGCAGGACTTATAGCAGGGGTGGACCACTTATCTTGCTGGGCTAGAAAGAGACTCAGCGGGTGTCATGGGTATATATTACAGCAAAGACAAGCGTTCCCTGCTAGCTATACAACCTTACATTTTGATTGGCTATGGGCCTTAAAAATATTCTGATTGGTTGGAGGAACCATCGCAGCACAAATGCGTAGATTACCCTCCCTCTTGTAAGCCTACAGGGATGACATGTCCAGTACGGTGGTGAAGTATTCCGCAGCTGATGACAACTTAATCCTCCCGCCTCGGAGAAGGGTCGGGGTGCTCAAGGACAAATGACCATCTGGTTTCAAAATTAAAATAAAATTAAAGTATTACGCCTAATGCTTGGTGTGAACTGAAGCTCCGAGGACGTCTCAGAGGGAGGCCTTAATCCTCGTCCTGATAAGAAATAACAATACCATACACAAAGACACGCACGTGTCCCGTAACACTCTGCACTCTCTCTTGACCTTCTGTCACTTCCTTTTATACATCTCCAAATCGTTTCCACTCCATTTCAAAATAATCAGCAAGACATTCATATCCTACATAAGGCCAAAACTGAAATATGCATCTCAAGTTTGATCAAACCTAAAGAAACACAAAGAGCCAGCAGAGCAAGTCCAGAGTAGGATAACAAAGACAGTAAAAGAATTTTGGGGGATAAGTATAAACTTATTTTGGAAGAAAGAAGAGTGAGGGGTAACTTAATCACCTTTTTGTTTTTTAAGAGATCAATGATATGGATAATGGACCATTATAAATATGCATGGGAAGAGTAACCAAAGAACATAACATGATATACAAAACTTGTCAAAAAGTATGTGAATAAATACAATTACAAGACTGTTGGATAAAGGGAACAGAATGACTGAGGACATGGTCAATGCGCTTACATAAATTTATGAGGCTGTGCGATAGTAGGGAATAATCAGATGGGGATCCATGATCGTAAAACTCCCACCCCAAACAAAAAGAATAGATAATATCATTCCCTTTCTTTATAATTTTTTCCCATCTACATTATTCTTTTCTTGAACGTGTATAGATGGAACACCAATTAATTAACACGTAAGGCATGTGTACGAGTAGGAAGAGAGAAAAGTGACTGGTTCTCAGTGAATGTCAGTTTGTGGCAGGGGTGCGTGATGTCTCCATGGTTGTTTAATTTGTTTATGGATGGGATTGTTAGGGAGGTGAATGCAAGAGTTTTGGAGAGAGGGGCAAATATACAGTCTGTAGTGGATGAGAGGGCTTGGGAAGTGAGTCAGTTGTTGTTCGCTGATGATACAGCACTGGTGGCTGATTCGGCTGAGAAACTGCAGAAGCTGGTGACTTAGTTTGGTAAAGTGTGTGAAAGAAGAAAGCTGAGAGTAAATGTGAATAAGAGCAAGGTTATTAGGTACAGTAGGGTTGAGGGACAAGTCAATTGGGAGGTAAGTTTGAATGGAGAAAAACTGGAGGAAGTGAAGTGTTTTAGATATCTGGGAGTA
The DNA here is from genome assembly GCF_036320965.1 of Panulirus ornatus. NCBI lineage: Eukaryota > Metazoa > Arthropoda > Malacostraca > Decapoda > Palinuridae > Panulirus > Panulirus ornatus. The sequence goes on from NC_092285.1 coordinate 15,578,625, forward strand.
GATATGGCAGCAGATGGAACCATGGAAGCGGAAGTGAGTCATAGGGTGGGGAAGGGGGCGAAAGTCCTGAGTGCATTGAAAAATGTGTGGAAGGCAAGAACATTATCTCGGAAAGCAAAAATGGGTATGTTTGAAGGAATAGTGGTTCCAACAATGTTATATGGTTGCGAGGCGTGGGCTATAGATAGAGTTGTGCGGAGGAGGATGGATGTGTTGGAAATGATATGTTTGAGGACAATATGTGGTGTGAGGTGGTTTGATCGAGTAAGTAATGAAAGGGTATGAGAGATGTGTGGTAATAAAATGTGTGGTTGCGAGAGGAGAAGAGGGTGTTTTGAAATGGTTTGGTCACATGGAGAGAATGAGTGAGGAAAGATTGACCAAGAGGATATATGTGTCAGAGGTGGAGGGAACGAGAAGTGGGAGACCAAACTGGAGGTGGAAGGATAGAGTGAAAAAGATTTTGAGTGATCGGGGCCTGAACATGCAGGAGGGTGAAAGGTGTGCAAGGAACAGAGTGAATTGGAACGATGTGGTATACCGGGGTCAACGTGCAGTCAATGGATTGAACCAGGGCATGTGAATCGTCTGGGGTAAACCATGGAAAGTTTTGTGGAGCCTGGATGTGGAGAGGGAGCTGTGGTTTCGGTGCATTATACATGACAGCTAGTGCTACTTCACACGCATGCGGGGGGTGTCATTTCATGAGTGGCGAAGTGGCAACGGGAATGAATAAAGGCAGCAAGTATGAATTATGTACATGTGTATATATGTATATGTCTGTGTATGTATATATATGTATACGTTGAAATGTATAGGTAGGTATATGTGCATGTGTGGACGTGTATGTATATACATGTTTTATGTGGGTGGATTGGGTCATTCTTTCATATGTTTCCTTGTGCTACCTCGCTAACGCAGGAGACAGCAACAAAGTATAATAATTAAATATAAGACTGTGGTGACTTGATGTACAAGAGGAAGACTGCAAGAAATATAGAAAATTTAACTGAAGAACAGACTATTGCGACAAGTAGCTTAGGTGAAGAAGTCTGAGAAAAAGTGCGGAAAGTTTCTTTGTCATGAGGGATATGAAAGGTCGCTACAGTCTCAATGAATCAACCTAGTGTGGAGAAAGAAAAAAGGTCATATATTGGCATGACAAGGAATTTCAATATATTGAGATATATATGAGATATGGGTGAATTGGGTGGCGGTATGCATTTCTTCCACCCAAAGATTGTTCTCAGTAAGATTTAAAGGTTCTCATAGGACCACACTACATAGTTATTATCTTTACATACCCTCCTTGTCCTGAATCTTTGCCTTCACATTTTCAATAGTATCTGATGGTTCAACCTCAAGAGTGATGGTTTTCCCAGTTAATGTCTTCACGAAAATCTGCATTGTGGCAGTCTGGAAAGAAGGTCCACTATTAACACAATTTTCAATGTCTTACTGTAACACTACACTAAATTTTTTGCAATACTGTAAATATTCATTTCATAGGTATTACCTGGTAAGTACAATCATACTCTCAATTTTGCACACAAATCAGTACATATATTAAAACTAATCACAATTAAAGCTTACTTTGTATTAACTTTTGGTAAAAAGTCCACCCTTAAGGAATTACAAAGCCCTGAGTGATAGCCAAAGCACAAGCCTGAATTCCAGTGCAATTAGAAAGGCTTGATAAAAAGCATAATCAAACTATCATCTCATAAAACCAATCATCTGGCTCCAGAAAGTTCATTTCTGCACAGTGAAAATAAAATGCAACAAAATGATAGCATCACTGAGACACTAAAGCTTCATGATAAAAAACAGAATCCACATATGATGTAGGTTACAACTGTCACACAGGCTAACAGGCTAACATTGTGTCTGCATTTAGGAAGACTGGTTTGTCCCAGTAAACTCAACTAGGCTCAATCCTAACTTCCATTTCTTACATAATACAGACAGATGGAGGTTAGCTTAGGAAAGCCTCTTGCAAACTCTTGCTCATGTTTCAGCCCTTTGATGAAGCAGGGGAAATATTCAAGACATTGATGTGGCATTCCTGATGATGAATTTAAAATCAATGTTTTGGAAGCTTGAGGACTCAATTTGTTGTGAATCTTTGACAGTTATAGGCATCTACTACTGCTATTTTGTAGTAACAGTAGTGGGTAGCAAACAGCAAATGATGAAGGTGGTACTACAACCTGGGTTATTGGAGGAATGATGGTGGCGGTATAGTGTTTATTAAACACCCACCTTTCAGGCACAGATTGCTCTCTGTCTCCCCCACCCAAATTGCTCATATTCATCCCCATTCTTAAACCCACTTTTTCTAATACAAAGCAACTGACAACACTCAAGTCTTCCATCTGTTTCCTTTATATCCTTCCAAGTCAAAATTTATAGCAATACATCTACCAAAAATTATCCAGCACCATTGGTCAAAAGGACAAGGCAGATACCAGGACCCTCTTGACAGCCATTAAGCAACTGGGATCCACTCACCTGCATAGGTACAACCAATAGACTTGGCTTCTTTCTATCCATTTCTGCAACATTTGCATTCTTAATTAAAAATTTCCCTCAAACATCTGTTTATCTTCTTCCCTTAGCATTTCCCTCAGGTTAAAACCCAACTGTCCGAGGCTGCTTCTTTGAACAATCATGTCTCCACTATAATCTTTACCATTATTTCAACTCATAAGGTATAGTTCAAGCCTACTATAGTACAAAAACACCTGTTGCTCACCTCATGCATTATGAGTCTCTTAATTTTCAAGCCATCTGGCTCAAAATCTATATATCCTAAATTACCTTTCTTTTGTGTTTGAATTTCTTCCCCAATTATAAACAACTCTTCCACTATTTGACTTCCTGCCACGAAGCTCTTCACATCTATGCACAGAGATCCTCTATCCTAAGGACTTCAGTGGCACTACAAGGATTGGTTAGGCCCTAACCTGGACAATCCTGGTGAAGCCACGGCATTTTCTTTTCTGTAAAAGTCCTAAAGTCAAGCTTAATTTAAGAATATAATGATCCCAAAATAACAATTAGGCCCTTAATGATCTGGAATAATTAAAAAACCCTACTGCAGTTCCCAACTGTCATGACCACTCTTCCAACACACTTAAGCCCCCTACTTTTTTTTTCTTGATGTCTCCCAGTATACATACACATTTCTGCCCTCTAAGGTTGTGTGACCACAATCTTTTTCTGAATATTTTATTTGGGCAAGCCCATCCTCTATCCCTGCCCTTTGAAAATACCAAGTCTGGCATTTTGGGAGAGCTCAAAGGTTATCCTAGCAAGGCTTCGTTTTTTCATCTTCCCTTGTGTGGGTACTGCTTCTCTGGTTGGGCAACTCATGTTAAGCTGAAAGCACAGCAGGTTTCCTTGGCTGGAATAGTCCTAATTCCCATTTTTACCCTCAATCATGGTTTTTATCATTATTAATCTAGTGCCTGTCGCATCAAGGACATTGCATACTGTCGGGTGAAACTCTTCTCTTCCCCCAAAAATCCACTCTCCTTTCAGTTCTGCTCGGATCATGACAAAGCTGTTCTTCACCTTCAAGCACTTTCATAAACATCTTTGAATTGACTTCTAATGACATATCCTTTTGGTCCTTAACCAAAATGCATCTCCAAAAGCCTCTGTAATTAAACCTTTTTGCCTCTCTCTTGACCTGAACAATCTACTGTTAACTCTCCTACTGATAAAGCCACTCCTTTTAGTATCTTGTTTTTCTCTAACTCAACTTTGAATGATTCAGCATCAAAACATCTGCCACTGAACCAATGCCCTCTCCTATTCTCCTTATGCAGGATCTTCCAATTAGTTTCCCAACTCCATGTCAACAAGGCCTAAGGCTCAAATGAACATACTTTTTGAGTTCTAAGGTTGTGCCTCTTAGCTAGCAACAATCCTTGCTCATCTATTTTGCCTATACTTCTTGAGTTCTAAGGTTGTGTGCCTCTTAGCTAGCAACAATCCTTGCTCATCTATTTTGGCTTTCTAAACTGCCTTCTTATCTGTTTCCTACACTATGTTCAGTAATTCATAGTTTCCTCTCTGGCAGTTCTACTGCAGTAGATATTAATGGAGCAATATCCCAACTATCATGTACTCCCTACAAGTGGCCTTCTCAAGAGAATGTGTATTCCTACCCTTATTCACCCACTCTTATGCTGATGGTTCTACTTATTTTTTCATTTATTATATATATATATTTATTTATATATATGGGGAAGAGCAATGTGGTTTTCAGAAGTGGTATAGGATGTGTGGAAAAGGTGTTTGCTTTGAAGAATGTATGTAGCATTTATGGATCTGGAGAAGGCATATGATAGAGTTGACAGAGATGCTCTGTGGAAGGTATTAAGAATATATGGTGTGGGAGGCAAGTTGTTAGAAGCAGTGAAAAGTTTTTATTGAGGATGTAAGGCATTTGTATGAGTAGGAAGAGAGGAAAGTGATTGGTTCTCAGTGAATGTTGGTTTGCAGCAGGGGTGCGTAATGTCTCAATGGTTGTTTGATTTGTTTATGGATGGGGTTGTTAGGGAGGTGAATGCAAGAGTTTTGGAAAGAGATGGCAAGTATGCAGTCTGTTGTGGATGAGAGAGCTTGGGAAGCGAGTCAGTTGTTGTTCGCTGATGATACAGCACTGGTAGCTGATTCGGGTGAGAAACTGCAAAAGTGTGTGAAAGAAGAAAGATGAGAGTAAATGTGAAAATACTCACTCCATATCCTTCTCAGAGGTGGAGGGAACGAGGAGAAGTGGGAGACCAAATTGGAGGTGGAAAGATGGAGTGAAAAAGATTTTGAGTGATCGGGGCCTGAACATGCAGGAGGGTGAAAGGCGTGCAAGGAATAGAGTGAATTGGAACGATGTGGTATACCGGGGTCGACGTGCTGTCAATGGATTGAACCATGGCATGTGAAGCGTCTGGGGTAAACCATGGAAAGTTGTGTGGGGCATGGATGTGGAAAGGGAGCTGTGGTTTCGGAGCATTATTACACGACAGCTAGAGACTGAGTGTGAACAAATTGGGCCTTTGTTGTCTTTTTCTAGCGCTACCTTGCACACATGAGGGGGGAGGGGGTTGTTATTCCATGTGTGGCGGGGTGGCGATGGGAATAAATAAAGGCAGACAGTATGAATTAGGTACATGTGTATATATGTATATGTCTGTGTGTATATATATGTGTACATTGAGATGTATAGGTATGTATATTTGCGTGTGTGGACGTGTATGTATATACATGTGTATGTGGGCAGGTTGGGCCATTCTTTCGTCTGTTTCCTTGCGCTACCTCGCTAACGTGGGAGACAGTGACAAAGCAAAATAAATAAATAATATATATATACAATATAAACAAGGTTAAGAAAAAAATTATTCTTTGTTAGGAAATCATTTTTGTAGTAATTTAACAGGTAACATAATGGGCGAATGAATACCATACATTTACAGTACATGGATATAAACTGAGCAAATCATACTCAACAATTAAAAAACTTAAAGCTTTCTCACAAGAGAAAGCCTAGTTTACATTTTCACAACTTTCACATTAATTACACCAACAAGACAGCATTAATACAACCATCATTTTCTGGGTTATTAGTAACCTGGGCATATTTACCCCACACTACTTTTCCACTCTGAGTAACAAGGCCAAGTTCACTAATATTAACCTCAATAACAGTGCCCTTTGTAATTACACCTAGAGATGTGTACATAGCTGAACTTGGGTTCTTCTTAACCCCAATGATAGGGAGGCAAAATGTAGCCTTTAATTCTGGATGTGTAACATGGGCCTTTTTGAATCTCAAAGCCATGGGCCGAATGAATCTTTCAAACTTTGGTGGCTTTCGAGTAAAATGATCTCCCACAAAAGTTACTTTGGTGACCATACGTTTCCATGCCTTTAACTTTCTCTTACCTGATTTCACAACCCTGAAAACCTCTGCCTCAGACTGTGCTCTAACTTTTGGAATGGGAACATCCCATTTACCAGCCTTTTCTTTCCTCTTCTGCTTTATCATATTAGACAAAACTTTGGCACGAGATTGTCCCTCACGATCCAAGAGGTAAGACGGCACTGCTCCCTCTGGTACAGCATCCTTGTCCTTTTGCTTGGTTTGCTTTTCTTCATGAGCCTTAATGGTTTTCTTCATCTGGATCTTTTCAGACTGGCGCTGTTTATGGTATAATTTTGCTTTTAACCCAAATATTTTTTGAGCCTTGGCTGATCGTTCATGTGGTTCACGTGCCTCTCTCTTTCTTTTGCGATGTTCATAGTTAAGTCGACGACCATGGCGCTTTCGATGAAGTTCAATGTGCTCATTCTGTGGCATTTTACTGTCCTGTAGAGTCTCAAAGTTCAAGTAATGTTCTTTAAACAATTACAATGCAATCCCGTTTCCAAATGCCCAGTCCTAATCAACTGCCTTGTAATCGGTGAATGTTCAGTTAGTCTGGATAGTGTTGATCAAGACACCAGCACCTGGGGAGACAAGGAGGCAGATTAGTAAGCACTCCAAGTCTCCCATGCATCCATTTAATAAGGAAATGGAAAGAGAGACTCTTAAAACTCTTATACATCCATTCAACTACAAAGTACTCAAATTACTACATTCACTGCCTTAGGCAGTTAACAAGTAATGGAGTCAGAGTTTGGTCAGGCCAAATTTCAATAATTTTTTAATTTGATACCTATGAAAGGTTCGAGAAATCAATAGATTCTTGAACTGGTTAATTTCGGCTCCATGCAATCAAATTTACCCCCATGAGCTTCAAAGCCCTTTTCTTTGTAATTAGTCAATGTAAATGGTTACCATTTAAACATAAAAAATAAATAAAAAACTGTGATAGCCCGAGTTTCATGCTTCGACTAAGCCTTAAATATGCTTTTCTCACCACCACTTAGCAATCAGTCAAAACTGTTGTGATCTTGTTCCAGTCAGGGTCATGGTCTCACAATACACAAGACTCAATCCTTCCACAAATCATTGTTTTCTACCAAATGATGGTCATCTATCATGGAACGAACAAGTCTTCACTCATGTAACTGGGAACTATGGTGCAACTATAGATGGTTAACCGTTCCATTATGGTGGGTGGTTAATGAATATATGAATACTTTATGTTCATGCATGGTTTTATCCTAGTACTTTTAGATTTTACTCCCTTTTATGTACTGTACACATCCAAAATTGTACATCTGTAGTTAAAGCTTACATCTGAGGCACCAAGCAAAACTCTGGAACATCAATGACAAGTTTATTGTAATTACAGTGTATGGTAAAATATTGGGAATACATTAAGACTAATGTAATAATAAGTCAAAACAGCAGAGTTGCAGAATAAAATTAATATCCCAAAAATAAGAGCAAGAGCTATACTAGACTTTTACAAAATATGCTAAGAAGCACCATGAGCATGGCAATTCCTATATGTCATCAAAGGAACCCTAAACTCAAAATCACATATATCACTAAATTTCATGAGGACCAATAGAATCGGTGAAATACATCCATCCATAACAGTTGAAGACCAAATCAACTAATGTTTAAATATACAGCTTACTGACTACTGTAAAAGAATTTTCACGATATTCTTTCAGATACACAATTTTTCTCAAATTGAGACCACAGGAGTAAATTGAGAAGAAACTAATATAGGCATCACATTACCTGAAGCACTAACAATGGGAAGAACATGGCCTACGTGGTATTATACGTGTTGTCTCAAGTGGCACAATACCCTTGTTTCACAAGTTTTCATTCCCTCTGAGGATGTGTGTATACGTGCATTAGGACTTCTTTAGGTATTCATTGTTCAGGGAGACAACCCGACCTCTACAGTCACAACACATGCTCTCTCCACTTGGTGCTGGTCTAATAATGTTTGGCATAATTTCGTTTTCCTTACGAAGTGCTTTACACGTAAAACCTTACGAAAGTTCTCTTCATCGAAGCACAATTAATCCTTAGCAATTTACAACATTAACTTGAGGTGCAGGCTTGTAAATGATTAGATATTTAGTTAACATGAATCTGCTGCCACAACCGCATGGTCATTAGCGCAGGATTTTTTTAGTAACATTACCAAACAATAATTTAAAAAATCTGGGAAAAATAATAATTTGAATGTTATAATAATAAAAGTAATAATAATGATATATATATCTTATATTTGCAAAGGCCAAATATTATACTAATGGATCCATGCAGAAGCAACCTTTCGGAAGTCTATCCACAAGAAATATCACTAAATAGGACTAAATAACCTCTCCTTGCTTCCATCAACTGTATTGCGTATTCAGGAATATAAATATGTAATTCTTAAGTTACTAAATAACGAGGAAAAATGCCTTATTTTAAGTACACTTACCTACTAAACACACGTTCGATAACTGCCAACGTGAGAAGGACACGACTTGTAGTTGGTTCTTTTACATTGTCTACATTTCTACAGAAATAAATAAATTTTTCTTTTCAAGCTAGAATTGAATATGTATGATTCATTTTTCAGTAATTATTATCGAAGTAGTTACAATTATATTTTGTAGACAGAATAATTATATATATATATATATATATATATATATATATATATATATATATATATATATATATATATATATATATATATGACTGATATATTATATTGATATTTCTACATTTATGTCCCAAAGAAATGACGATATTTCTTACATAGATGGCTACATGTATGATTTAGAAACATTCTTCACAGAAATGAGTGATTGGCGAGCAAAATTAGGTTCAAGATAGTTCGAATAATGTCAGATATCATCGAAAAAACATATCGTTCAACAGCAAACATATATGTGAAGTGGAAACTATAAGATCACCTTTATTATTAAAGTAATTAGGAAATTTTGTATTACTATAATGTCCAATATACAGCAGTTATCACAGTCGTATTTGTCAACAAATGTTGGTTGGTCAGAGACTCATACAGAGGATAAAGTCCTCTTTAGATTGCTCTGAAAAATAATGAGAAATTTATGATTTCTAATGCAGACCAGCACATGGGAATTTTGTATAAGTTTTACATACTGATGATGAAGGAACATTTATGAACTCGAGGATGGAGCCATCATGTTGAACTTTACATGTGCTACATGGTGTGAATGAGGTGATTATATATTGGTGTCGTTGAAAACTTCCAGCTATAATGAAGCTTACATAGATGAAGTTAAGAAAACAAGCCACAAATTTTCTGAAAGTTCTTAAAAAAAAAAACAACACATTATCTTCAAGTTCTCAAGAAGAAAAAAAGACGAACTATAATGTGCACCTAGTAAATGGAGGAAGAACGTGGCGGCTTAATGTAAACTCAGTTCATGGGAATAAAACCAAGAATATTCAGTCATGGATATCATGGAGTCTTTGATAAACAAGGCAGATGTAAGTTGCTCTTTAATATACTATGAATTTGCCAGCCACAGTGTGTATTTAACTAGGTTAGCCATGTATCAAACTTAGCTTTCCGCAACTCTGTGTCATTATTAGCTTGGATAGAAGGATTGGGTTGTGTAGTATAGTGTTTAAAGAATACAGTAACTGCTTGAAAACTTGGTACATTGTCCATTAGTGTTGCTCTTTCTATACAGCATAGTTTAGAGCATTATTTTGAATGTTAAGTCAGTCGTAGTTATTATTTTGAGTAAAACTTTACAAGGATGACATGATTTTAAGTAATGTAGTTATAGATTTGGGTGAAGGCATTATTAGTTACAATTTTTGGATAACTTTGTTCAAGATGAATGATAGAATTTATGGACACTTACTCCAGTGGATTCTTTACAATGTATAGAGCTGATAGTGTGGGATTTAGGGTCTAAACACCATCTGACGTTATTGGTTTTAAGCTTTTCTAATGTTAGTGGGGTTTTGAAGTAGAAGGAAGATGAACAATTTAGTGTAAGAAATGCATTCATAACTGTTTAGTTTAGATGTAGGAAATGATTAACAATTGCAAGGCATCCCAGTATCTTTTCTACTGTACTGATGTGTAGTGCAAGAACATTAGAAAAGTGATCATTCTATGAACAACTGACCAAAAACATTCACCTTGTACTTGTTTGGATTCTGTAGAGCTTTATTTGGCTTGTTTGTTATGTAAACCAATTGAAGCTGTAATAGAACAAGAAAACTTGCTTAGAAAGTCTAGAAATAATTACTTTCCTTTGATTTTTATGGATCCCTCAGAATGCTGCCATGAGTTTTAACATTTGAATCCAACACAATCCTAATTATGCAGATATATTGGGTGAATTTAGATGTTTACATAGATTTAGGGATCAATTTAATACATATGAGAAGTATTCTACACAGGGTCAGATTCCTCTGTCTCTATAGACATCTGAAATCACCTTTTACTTTTGATACTAAACAAATCAGGTTGCAGTTAAATGAAGTACATATTTTGATGATGAAATTTCACAAATAGAACCCACAAGACATCAGAACCATTTACTAAACAGATTAGCTCTATGTATACATATTGGTATTTTACCTTAATTGTTTATTATTTAGCCCCACACTTTTCTTTATTATTGAAAAATCACTTGTAAGAGTGAAACAGGAAAATCCCAAGCTTTTAATTCACCCTTTACTGTGGTAATAACATATCCATAAGAGTAGAATACAAATTATAACTTAAAAGGCTTATAAACTGTCTCATACAGATTTATGCCTACCTCTTGCGTGATGCATTGAATTGATGCTGATGACTGTCCTTGTGATTGATAGTATAATAGGTTTTTTCATTCAGTATGGTAGGAGAATGGTTTACAAGCATAGATATGGAGAAAAGGTAATGTACAACCAGAAATGGTATGTATATAATGTTATTAACATATTTGATGTTATAAATCATATGTGGACAAATGTATGAAGTAAAAGATGAATGAAAAGTGATTCATTATTATCAGTAATGGGCTGTTCGCCATTAGCCTCTTCAACCTAAAAAAGATTCACTTTGGTGATGATGGCTGGGCCCCTAGGATTTCAAACATTTGCATACTGCCAATGTTTATTGTTTCTTAGCTTTTTTATTCTTTCCATCCATGGCATTTACACAAAACCTGTATTTCTTTTTGACCTTTTATTTGTTTAGAGTCATAGTATACCATATTGTATGTATACTGCATTCAATTTTTTTCTTTGTTTATTTGAAGCTTTAAGGTTTTTCTGTTAGAGAACTTATAAGTGTATACATCATTTCATCTCATTATTCCAAAATATGGAAAATTAGAAAAATTGGGCAGGTCCCAATCTTTGTGCATTAAAGCTTTAGGTGGAGTGACCAGAACTGAGAGTCTTCCTCCAGTTTTGGTCTGATTGTACTGCATTGTGAATTGTTTACCAAACATTTCTTTATTCATATGCTTAATTGCATTTCCAGTATTGCCAGCAGACAGAGTTTGTTCTTAACAGTTTCCTTAATGTAGATCCATGATGACAGGGTAGGCGTAGGGTCAACTCCTTAGGCTCTTTCATGTACACATTCATGCAGTTTATTTCCTGCTGGATGATAATCTCACCAAGGTCTTGTTACATTATTCCATCCTTATTGCTTTACATATGCTTGGATTGAATTTTTTCAACCATTTACCAGACCAGCTTTGAACTTTCTCAAGGTTCCCTTGAAAGCTTTTATGGTTTTCATCATTCTTTCATTCTTTTATGACCATGGTACCTTCATCAAACATCTCAGGTGTAAATCCTTTTCATCAGGTAGTCAAATGCATGAACTTTAAAGAACAGTAGGTCTTAAGACTGATACCTATGCCATGCCCATTTTGAAAATTATTCTTTAACCTGTGTCTGTGCTTTCTTCTACTAAGGAAGTGTGTGTTTTATATGAAAAATGTCTTTTTCTTTTATTTTGTATTTCAGTACTTGATAGAGCAGAGTCATGATGTTCTAGTTCAGGGTAGGTGTGGGGCTCTTCAGGGACAACCACTGTTCAGAAAATTAGCCGCCATTTATGCTGAGGAAGCATCCAAAACACCGAGACTAAAGGTGACAATATTTCCTTTGTTTTGTTATTTTTACTGTTATTCTTTTACTGATTACAGGTTAAGTATCCCTTATCCGAGATTCCTGGGACCAAAAGTGTTTTGGATTTTGGAATATTTGGATATACATAATGAGATCTGTGTAAAACAGGATGGTATGGAAACAAGTGGGGTAGAGTTGAGATATACCTCAACGTTTTGACCGTTCGACGGTCTTCCTCAGGAGACACTGATTCTAGCATTTGGCAGAACTTTGTACCCCATCGATTGATGGTCATCCAGTCAGACACTTTGGTGTGTTGCTCTTGGATTGGATCACTTGTCCTGATGCCTCCACCCATTCACAGCAATCTCTGCTGCCTGACGTGACTAGCAGATGAACCCAAACCTAAACAGTCAACACCAAGGCAACTGCAGGCAAGTGACCAGCAGATGAACCCAAACCTAAACAGTCAACACCAAGGCAACTTCAGGCAAGTGATAACAAGCCGTTTCATGATAGTGTCAGAGCCTACCTAGAGGAAGGGATTAAGAACATTGTTAACACAAGGTTTGGGTTCACCTGCTGGTCACGTCAGGCAGCGGAGATTGCTTTGAATGGGTGGAGGCAGCAGGAAAAGCAATCCAATCAGAGACCGACTATAAGGTGTCCGACTGCATGATCATCACTTGATGGGGAACATAGTCCCACTGAAGGCTGGAATCAGTATATCCTGAAGAAGACCATTGAATGGTCAAAACGTTGAGGTATGTCTCAGCTCTGACCCATTTGTTTCCATACCATTCTATTTTCTGCATTTGTCATGATGGATAATAGATAGTGAAATATCTTGGGAATGGGACCCAAGTCTAAACACAAAATCCATTTATGTTTCATATACAAATTATTCACAGCCTGAAGCTAATATATACAATATTTTTGATAATTTTGTGCATGAAACAAAGTTTGTGTAAAAATGAACCATCAGAAAGCTAAGGTGTCACAATGTCAGCCACCCATGTGGACAATTTATAGTTGTTTGGCATCACCCTCATTTCAGACTCTGAATTTATATGCTACTGATAAGCAATCATTTCTTACACTTATTCACAAAGAGCGGGGAATAAGCAAAAAACACAGTAATGCATGTAGGTCTGGTGGTGACGATGGTTTGTAACAATCTGGTGCCCATAGAAAGTCAGAGCCCAGCATTTGAGGTCAGGTGCAGAATTTCCACTTGTATGTCATGTTGCCACTCAGAAGGTTTCAGATTTTGGATTTTTGGATTAAGGATTTTTAACCTGTATTAGGGAACCAGTGCATTGTAATAGATATTTCATTTACATTTTGGGAGAACAGATTTTTGCACAGCATGGTAAAGTGATTTCTGTGGTGTTCTGAACAATGGGACTATTTTTTGAAGTTCTAGACTGAATTGATTATTTTGTATGTAGAGGTTTAGGTGGGATTCGGGTTAGTAAAGAAAAGCCCAGAGATGATTGATTTATTTCACCATATATGTAGTTGAATAACCACCAGAGTGTAGTAAAACTGTGTAAGTAAAAGCTTTCAAAGTAAATTTGGTTTGATATGTTAGACGAGGGTAATGATATAGTAATGGATTGAATTAAGAAGGGGATGGAAACAAATGATACTAAAGAATCACACACACACACTTACACATAATCAAGATTTATGGCTGCCATACCCCACATCACCAGTGGAAATAAGAGACATCACTTTGCACTGTGTCATATTCATGGTTAAAGGCACCTTCCTGTTAATGGGAGTTTCACTTGTAGTGCATTTGATTTATAGTTTATATCTTTTTCATTACTCTGGTAGCTTTGGTTTTCTACAAGCCTGAGTAGATTATTATGTTTGAAGTAATTTTCCTATTCTATACTCATAAATGAATAATCTGCAGTCATTGATCAATATCTTGCTGTTTTATTTATATTAGCTGAGAAGTTATTTTTCTTACAAGGGCACATTAATTACAAATTTCCTGTGTTTTAATAATGGAACTATGGATTACTTGCATTGGGGTATGCAGAGTTTGATTCTAAGCAAAATGCAGAAATTTTTATTTTCATATTACCATAAGAATGAATACTTAGTAGGTATTAACTTGTTCTCTTTATTCCTGCAAATTATTTATATCACTCCATTTCATATATCTCTTACAACCATTTAGAGGTAATTCAAAGTAAGGAATACGGTTTCACCTTTTTACAGAGTATCAGCTTAACCCACAAGTTGCTGGAGAAATTGGTGAAACGTGAGAGTCTTAATTGCCTTATAGTTAACCTGTACCGAGGCAATGAAGGATATTCACTTGCTATAAAAATGTCATCTGGGCTTGAAACAGAAACTATTCGTTTGTCTTACGAGGAAGATGTTTTCTTAACTTACATAGGTATGTATGCTACTTGTTTTATCATTCAATAGTTGAAAAGATTTTGTATTTTAACTTGTAGTTGTACAAAGGTATGTTTTCTTATTCAGGAGTAGGTAGGATTAGTTGATGAAATTGTTAGAATGGATATTGGAAAATGTTTATGTGCTTTTTATGTTTCTAGATGCTCTCAGTTGATATCTAAGATGTTTATTTTTACCACTCACTGTTACATTTGCCTATCTGCCTACATATCTATAAGATGATACAGAGAATCTGTTGTAAAGTTTACTGTCAGTTGATATCTCCTCTGTACACATTTCTTACATAATTTCATGCATACAGGGAAGGAGTGCAGATGATTGGGAGATGTATAGGAGAAAGTGGCAGTAGGTCAAGAGAAAGGTGCAAGGATAGAAAAAGAGGACAGATCAGAGTTAGGGTTAGTGATAATTAGTAAACCTTAGGGAGAATATCAAGATGTTTTTGAAGGAGGATGATAATGTGCAAAAAGCAAAAAACAAGAGAACAAGCAGGAACATCAGTGAAGGGGCAAAGGTGGAAGTGGTAACAGGTAGTGATGAAGTGAGCAAGTGTAGCGGTTAGCATACCTGACCTTGATGCATTCATAGGCCTCCAGAGTCCTTTGCGTAGGTTTGAGTCCTGGTTGCGTCAGTCAGTCCCCAGTCAACCCATCTGTTCATCCATCCCTAGAGGTTGGTTGATAAAATGGGTACCTCACTCAGACTAGGGTATATATATTTATTTATTTATCATACTTAATCGCCGTCTCCTGTGTTAACGAGGTAGGGCAAGGAAACAGACATGGAATGCCCCCCCCCCCACATACACATTTATGTACATAAACGCCCACACATGCACATATACATACATATACCTACACAGACATATATACGTATATGCATGTACATTCATACTTGCTGCCTTCATCCATTCCACACATCAAATAACATCCACCACCCCCCTCCAAATCATTGCAAAACACCATCTTCTGCTCTCAACTACACTTTTTATTACAACACATCTCTCTTACCCTTTCATTACTTACTCGATCAAACCACCTTACATCACATGTTATCCTCAAACATTTCATTTCCAACACGTCCACCCTCCTCAGCACAACCCTATCTATAGCCCATGCCTCGCAACCACATAACATTGTTAGAATCACTATTCCTTCAAACATACTCATTTTTGCTCCGAGATGATGTTCTCACCCTCCACACATTCTTCAATGCTCCCAGAACCTTTGCCCCCTCCCCCACCCTGTACTCATTTCCGCTTCCATGGTTCCATCTGCTGCTAAGTCCACTCCCAGATATCTGAAACACTTCAATGACTCGTTTTTCTCCATTCAAATTTACCTCCCAATTAACTTGTCCCTCAACCCTACTGAACCTAAAAACCTTGCTCTTACATTTACTTTCAACTTTCTTCTTTCACACTTTTTACCAGACTCAATCACCAACTTCTGCAGTTTCCCACCAGAATCAGCCACCACCACTGTATCATCAGTGAACAACAGCTGACTCACTTCCCAAGCCCTCTCATCCAGAATAGACTGCATACTTGCCCCTCTCTCCAAAACTCTTGCATTCACTTCCCTAACCACCCCATCCATAAACAAATTAAACAACTGTGGAGACATCACGCACCCTTGCCGCAAACCGACATTCACTGGGAACCAATCACTTTCCTCTCTTCCTACTTACATCCTTGGTAAAAACTTTTCTCTGCTTCTAGCAACTTACCTCCCACACCATATTCTCTTAAAACTTTCCACAAAGCATCTCTATCAACCCTATCATATGCCTTCTCCAGATCTGTAAATGCAACATGCAAATCCATCTGTTTTTCTAAGTATATCTCCCATAGATTCTTCAAAGCAAACCCCTGATCCACACATCCTCTACCACTTCTGAAACCACACTGCTCTTCCCCAATCTGATGCTCTGTACATGCCTTTACCCTCTTAATCAATACCCTCCCATATAATTTCCCAGGAATACTCAACAAACTTATGCCTCTGTAACTTGTACACTCACCTTTATCCCCTTTGCCTTTGAACAGTGGCACTATGCATGCATTCCACCAATCTTCAGGCACTTCACCATTATCCATACATACATTGAATATCCTTACTAACCAATCAACAACACAGTCACCCCCTTTTTTAATAAATTCCACTGTAATACCATCAAAAGCCGCCATCTTTCATCTTCCTCAGACCTTTCACTACCTCTTCTCTGTTTACCAAACCATTCTCCATGACCCTCTTACTCTGCACCCCACCCCAACCAAAACACCCTATATCTGCCACTCTATCATCAAATGGATACATCAGACCTTCAAAATACTCACTTCATCATTACTTGTTATTACCTCTCCATTTGCCCCCTTCACTGATGTTCCTATTTCTTCTCGTGTTTTACGCACTTTTTTTTTTACCTCTTTCCAAAACTTCTGTTTATTATCCCTAAAATTTAATGATACTCTCCCGTCCCAACTCTCATTTCCCTCTTTTTCACCTCTTGTACCTTTTTCTTGACATCCTGCCACTTTCTTTTATACATCTCCCAGTCATTTGCACTACTTCCCAGCAAAATTTGTCCAAATGCCTCTCTCTTTTCTTTCACTAACAATCTTACTTTTTCATCACGCATCACTCACTACCCTTTCTAATCTGCCCACCTCCCACCTTTTTCATGCCATAAGCATCTTTTGCGCAAGCCATCACTGCCTCCCTAAATACATCCCATTCCTTCCCCCACTCCCCTTACGTCATTCTGCACTCAATCTCTCCCGGTACTTCCTCACACAAGTCTCCTTTCCAAGCTCACTTACTTCCACCACTCTCTTCTCTCCAACATTCTTTCTTCTTTTCTGAAAACCTCAACAAATCTTCACCTTTGCCTCCACAAGATAGCAATCAGACATCCCACCAGCTGCTCCTCTCATCACATTAACATCCAGAAGTCTCTCTTTTATACGCCTATCAATTAACATGTTATCCAATAACGCCCTCTGGCCTCGCTTCTACTCACATGTGTATACTTAAGTATATCTCTTTTTAAACTAGGTATTCCCGTTCACCAGTCCTTTTTCAGCACACCAATCCACGAGCTCTTCACCATTTCCATTTACAGCACTGAACACCCCATGTACACCAACTATACCCTCAGCTGCCACATTACTCACCTTTGCATTCAAATCACCCATCACTATAACCCAGTCTCATGCATCAAAGCTGCTAACACACTCACTCGTCTGCTCCCAGAACACTTGCCTCTCATGATCTTTTTTCTCATGACCAGGCGCATAGGCATGAATAATCACTTCCAGTTTTACACATATCAATTTGGAGTTTACTTTCTGACACTCTATCACGTATTCCCACAATCCTGGGGATAGGGAAGAAAGAACACTTCCTACGTATTCCCTGCATGTTGTAGAATGTGACTAAAGGGTGGCAGTTGCAGCGGGCCTGGAAAACCCCCTTCCTTGTATTTAAGTTTCTAAAGGGGGAAACAGAAGGAGTCAAACAGGGAGTGCTCATCCTCCTTGAACGCTCAGATTGGGGTGTCTGAATGTGTGTGGATGTAACCAAGATGAGAAGAAATGAGAGATAGGTAGTATGTTTGAGGAAAGGAACCTGGATATTTTGGCTCTGAGAGAAATGAAGCTCAAGGGTAAAGGGGGAGAGTGGTTTGGGAATGTCTTAGAAGTAAAGTCAGGGGTTAGTGAGAGGACAAGAGTGAAGGAAGGCGTAGCACTACTGAAGCAGGAGTTGTGGGGGTATGTGATAGAGTGTAAGAAAGTAAAGTCGAGATTGATATGGGTAAAACTGAAAGTGGATGGAGAGAGATGGGTGATTATTGGTGCCTATGCACCTGGAAAGATCATGAGAGGAAAGTGTTTTGAGAGCAGCTGAGTAAGTGTGTTAGCAGCTTTGATGCATGGGACCAGTTATAGTGATGGGTGATTTGAATGCAAAGGTGAGTAATGTGGCAGTTGAGGGTATGATTGGTGTACATGGGGTGTTCAGTATTGTAATTGGAAATGGTGAAGAGCTTGTGGATCTGTGTGCTGAAAAAGGCCTGGTGATTGGGAATACCTGGTTCGAAAAGAGAGAAATACATAAGTATACGCATGTGAGTAGGGGATATGGTCAAAGAGCATTATTTGATTACGTGTTAATTGATAGATGTGTAAAAGAGACTTGTGGATGATAATGTGCTGAGAGGGACAGGTGGATGGATGTCTGATCACTATCTTGTGGAGGCAAAGGTGAAAATTTGTAGAATTTTACAGAAAAGAAGAAAGAACGTTAGGGAAAAGAGAGTGGTGAGAGTAAGTGAGCTTGGAAAGAAGACTTATGTGAGGAAGTACTTGGAAAGATTGAGTGTAAATTGGCAAAGGGTGAGAGCAAATGACATGAGGGGAGTGGTGGAGGAATGGGATGTATTCAGGGAAGCAGTGATGGCTTGCGCAAAAGATACATGTGGCATGAGAAAAGTGGGAGGTGGGCAGATTAGAAAGGTTAGTGAGTGTTGGGATGAAGTAAGGTTGTTAATGAAAGAGAGGAGAGAGGGGTTTTGACAATTCTTGCTGGGAAGTAGTGCAAATGACTAGGGATGTATAAAAGAAAATGGCAGAAGGTCAAGAGAAAGGTGTAGGAGGTGAAAAAGAGGGTAAATGAGAGTTAGGGTGAGAGAGTATCATTGAATTTTAGGGAGAATAAAAGGGTGTTTTGGAAGGAGGTAAATTGTGTGCATAAGACCAGAGAACAAATGGGAACATTGGTGAAAGGGCAAATGGGGAGGTAATAACAAGTAGTAATGAAGATAGGAGATGGAGTGAGTACTTTGAAGGTTCGTGTAATGCACCGAAACCACAGCTCCCTTTCTGCATCCAGACCCCACGAAACTTTCCATAGTTTACCCCAGATGCTTCACATGCCCTGGTTCAATCCCTTAACAGCACATCAACTCCGGCATACCACATGTATATATATGTATATATATGTATAATAATAATAATAATAGTCTGTGTTTTATATTTTTTTTATTATACTTTGTCGCTGTCTCCCGCGTTTGCGAGGTAGCGCAAGGAAACAGACGAAAGAAATGGCCCAACCCCCCCCCCCATACACATGTATATACATACGTCCACACACGCAAATATACATACCTACACAGCTTTCCATGGTTTACCCCAGACGCTTCACATGCCTTGATTCAATCCACTGACAGCACGTCAACCCCGGTATACCACATCGCTCCAAATCACTCTATTCCTTGCCCTCCTTTCACCCTCCTGCATGTTCAGGCCCCGATCACACAAAATCTTTTTCACTCCATCACCTCCAATTTGGTCTCCCTCTTCTCCTCGTTCCCTCCACCTCCGACACATATATCCTCTTGGTCAATCTTTCCTCACTCATTCTCTCCATGTGCCCAAACCACTTCAAAACACCCTCTTCTGCTCTCTCAACCACGCTCTTTTTATTTCCACACATCTCTCTTACCCTTACATTACTCACTCGATCAAACCACCTCACACCACATATTGTCCTCAAACATCTCATTTCCAGCACATCCATCCTCCTGCGCACAACTCTATCCATAGCCCACGCCTCGCAACCATACAACATTGTTGGAACCACTATTCCTTCAAACATACCCATTTTTGCTTTCCGAGATAATGTTCTCGACTTCCACACATTCTTCAAGGCCCCCAGAATTTTCGCCCCCTCCCCCACCCTATGATCCACTTCCGCTTCCATGGTTCCATCCGCTGCCAGATCCACTCCCAGATATCTAAAACACTTCACTTCCTCCAGTTTTTCTCCATTCAAACTCACCTCCCAATTGACTTGACCCTTAACCCTACTGTACCTAATAACCTTGCTCTTATTCACATTTACTCTTAACTTTCTTCTTCCACACACTTTACCGAACTCAGTCACCAGCTTCTGCAGTTTCTCACATGAATCAGCCACCAGCGCTGTATCATCAGCGAACAGCAACTGACTCACTTCCCAAGCTCTCTCATCCCCAACAGACTTCATACTTGCCCCTCTTTCCAAAACTCTTGCATTTACCTCCCTAACATCCCCATCCATAAACAAATTAAACAACCATGGAGACATCACACACCCCTGCCGCAAACCTACATTCACTGAGAACCAATCACTTTCCTCTCTTCCTACACGTACACATGCCTTACATCCTCGATAAAAACTTTTCACTGCTTCTAACAACTTTCCTCCCACACCATATATTCTTAATACCTTCCACAGAGCATCTCTATCAACTCTATCATATGCCTTCTCCAGATCCATAAATGCTACATACAAATCCATTCGCTTTTCTAAGTATTTCTCACATACATTCTTCAAAGCAAACACCTGATCCACACATCCTCTGCCACTTCTGAAACCACACTGCTCTTCCCCAATCTGATGCTCTGTACATGCCTTCACCCTCTCAATCAATACCCTCCCATATAATTTACCAGGAATACTCAACAAACTTATACCTCTGTAATTTGAGCACTCACTCTTATCCCCTTTGCCTTTGTACAATGGCACTATGCATGCATTCCGCCAATCCTCAGGCACCTCACCATGAGTCATACATACATTAAATAACCTTCCCAACCAGTCAACAATACAGTCACCCCCTTTTTTAATAAATTCCACTGCAATACCATCCAAACCTGCTGACTTGCCGGCTTTCATCTTCCGCAAAGCTTTCACTACCTCTTCTCTGTTTACCAAATCATTTTCCCTAACCCTCTCACTTTGCACACCACCTCGACCAAAACACCCTATATCTGCCACTCTATCATCAAACACATTCAACAAACCTTCAAAATACTCACTCCTTCTCCTTCTCACATCACCACTACTTGTTATCACCTCCCCATTTGCGCCCTTCACTGAAGTTCCCATTTGCTCCCTTGTCTTACGCACTTTATTTACCTCCTTCCAGAACATCTTTTTATTCTCCCTAAAATTTAATGATACTCTCTCACCCCAACTCTCATTTGCCCTTTTTTTCACCTCTTGCACCTTTCTCTTGACCTCCTGTCTCTTTCTTTTATACATCTCCCACTAAATTGCATTTTTTCCCTGCAAAAATCGTCCAAATGCCTCTCTCTTCTCTTTCACTAATACTCTTACTTCTTCATCCCACCACTCACTACCCTTTCTAATCAACCCACCTCCCACTCTTCTCATGCCACAATCATCTTTTGTGCAATCCATCACTGATTCCCTAAATACATCCCATTCCTCCCCCACTCCCCTTACTTCCATTGTTCTCACCTTTTTCCATTCTGTACTCAGTCTCTCCTGGTACTTCCTCACACAGGTCTCCTTCCCAAGCTCACTTACTCTCACCACCCTCTTCACCCCAACATTCACTCTTCTTTTCTGAAAACCCATACAAATCTTCACCTTAGCCTCCACAAGATAATGATCAGACATCCCTCCAGTTGCACCTCTCAGCACATTAACATCCAAAAGTCTCTCTTTCGCACGCCTGTCAATTAACACATAATCCAATAACGCTCTCTGGCCATCTCTCCTACTTACATAAGTATACTTATGTATATCTCGCTTTTTAAACCCGGTATTCCCAATCATCAGTCCTTTTTCAGCACATAAATCTACAAGCTCTTCACCATTTCCATTTACAACACTGAACACCCCATGTATACCAATTATTCCCTCAACTGCCACATTACTCACCTTTGCATTCAAATCACCCATCACTATAACCCGGTCTCGTGCATCAAAACCACTAACACACTCATTCAGCTGCTCCCAAAACACTTGCCTCTCATGATCTTTCTTCTCATGCCCAGGTGCATATGCACCAATAATCACCCACCTCTCTCCATCAACTTTCAGTTTTACCCATATTAATCGAGAATTTACTTTCTTACATTCTATCACATACTCCCACAACTCCTGTTTCAGGAGTATTGCTACTCCTTCCCTTGCTCTTGTCCTCTCACTAACCCCTGACTTTACTTCCCAGACATTCCCAAACCACTCTTCCCCTTTACCCTTTAGCTTCGTTTCACTCAGAGCCAAAACATCCAGGTTCCTTTCCTCAAACATACTACCTATCTCTCCTTTTTTCACATCTTGGTTACATCCACACACATTTAGGCACCCCACTCTGAGCCTTCGAGGAGGATGAGCACTCCCCGCGTGACTCCTTCTTCTGTTTCCCATTTTAGAAAGTTAATACAAGGAGGGGAGGATTTCTGGCCCCCCCGCTCCCGTCCCCTCTAGTCGCTTTCTACGACACGCGAGGAATACGTGGGAAGTATTCTTTCACCCCTATCCCCAGGGATAATATACATATATATATACATATGCACATACACACACATACACATACATACGCACATATACACACACACACACATACATATATATACATATGAAAAATGTAAGAAACAATTTAGAAAACTGAAACTTCTAGCTTGAAATGAATGAAAAACATGAATGTCACATAATGGTTCAACCTCTGGCTATGGAAAAAGGAAATGTATAATTTATTTACACAAACGTCAATAGTAGTTCTCATCAATTTGACCACTGTATCAATAAGCTTCAATGTCTAAGCTACATTTTTTCCAATTTCACAATTTTCTTGTCAAAGCACCATATATGAAAACTATCACTCCAGTAACACAACCATAAACATTTACTTCCCCTTTAAAAAGTTCTGGGGAAGTCTGTCTCGATACACTGCGGGACACTCTACCACCTGGCGAGGTTTGTGTTGCAATGGTTCTTGATTTTTTGTTGTCGTCATGCGAGGCTCAGTGCCATCCTCCTTGTTTGGTTCACAAGCCTATTGTGGTACTTTATTAAGGCTGATGGGCTCCTAGGTTTTAAACAAACCTGCTGTGTCATGGGTGAAGCTTTTGTTTCATGAGGGCAGTACACCATGGGTGACCCAGCGGCAAAGGGAACCACATGAAGCAGTAAGGTTCTCGCTCGCTGTGCCTTGTGCTGAGTTAGGCAGGAGAGCGTGACGGTGTGACCGGCAAAGTCCGTGGTCGAGGTCGTCAGTGAGCATCAAAATGTCCGGCATGCCAGGAGTTACGGTTGAGGATGTTTGCGGACAGCAAGAGACAGCTCCAACAGGAAAGTCAAGCCGGCTAACAACATCCCTCCACCGTAAAGGGAGAAGACGCCGTAGAAGTCGCCAAGGTCCAGCGGTCCTGTCAGTCCACAACTGCCGTCCATTTGCCATTGCTTTGTCGCTGTCTCCCGCGTTTGCGAGGTAGCGCAAGGAAACAGACGAAAGAAATGGCCCAACCCACCCCCATACACATGTATATACATACGTCCACACACGCAAATATACATACCTACACAGCTTTCCATGGTTTACCCCAGACGCTTCACATGCCTTGATTCAATCCACTGACAGCACGTCAACCCCGGTATACCACATCGCTCCAATTCACTATTCCTTGCCCTCCTTTCACCCTCCTGCATGTTCAGGCCCCGATCACACAAAATCTTTTTCACTCCATCTTTCCACCTCCAATTTGGTCTCCCTCTTCTCCTCGTTCCCTCCACCTCCGACACATATATCCTCTTGGTCAATCTTTCCTCACTCATTCTCTCCATGTGCCCAAACCATTTCAAAACACCCTCTTCTGCTCTCTCAACCACGCTCTTTTTATTTCCACACATCTCTCTTACCCTTACGTTACTTACTCAATCAAACCACCTCACACCACACATTGTCCTCAAACATCTCATTTCCAGCACATCCACCCTCCTGCGCACAACTCTATCCATAGCCCATGCCTCGCAACCATACAACATTGTTGGAACCACTATTCCTTCAAACATACCCATTTTTGCTTTCCGAGATAATGTTCTCGACTTCCACACATTCTTCAAGGCTCCCAGAATTTTCGCCCCCTCCCCCACCCTATGATCCACTTCCGCTTCCATGGTTCCATCCGCTGCCAGATCCACTCCCAGATATCTAAAACACTTCACTTCCTCCAGTTTTTCTCCATTCAAACTCATTATTATTATTTTTGTTATTATTTTTATTATTATTATTATTATTATTATTATTATTATTATTATTATTATTATTATTATTTTATCTATTTTTATTCTTAACCGCCATCTCCCGTGTTAGCAAGGTAGCACAAGGAAACAGATGAAGAATGGCCCATCCACTCCTATACACATGTAGATAAATGCCCATACATGCATATACATATCAACATATACACACATACACAGACATATACATATATATACATGTACATATGCTTGCCTTTAAATAAATGCCCATACATGCATATACATGTTCATACCAACAAACTTATGTATACATATACATATCATCATATACACATACACAGACATATACATATATATACATATACATATGCTTGCCTTCATCCATTTCCGGTGCTACCCCACCCGACAGCAAACTGCATTGTTACCCCCTGCTTCAGCAAGGTAGCGCCAGGAAAGCAGACAAAAATGGTCACATTCGTTCACACTCAGTCTCTATCTCTCATGTGTAATGCACCGAAACCACAGCTCCCTGTCCACATCCAGGCCCCATAGACCTTTCCATGGTTTACCCCAGACTTTTCAGATGCCTTGGTTCAGTCCATTGACAGCACATCGACCTTAGTATACCATATCCTCTCAATTCACTGTATTCCTTGCACGCCTCTCTCCTTCCTGTATGTTCAGGCCCCGATCGCTCAAGATCTTTTTCACTACATCCTTCCATCTCTGATTTAGCCTCCCGCTTCTCCTTGTTCCCTCCACCTCTGACACATATATCCTCTTTGTCAATCTTTCCTCACTCATTCTCTCCATATGTCCAAACCATTTCAACACACCCACTTCTGCTCTCTCTTCCACACTATTTTTATTTCCACACATCTCTCTTACCCTTTCATTACTTACTTGATCAAACCACCTCACACCAATATTGTCCTCAAACATTTCATTTCCAACACATCCATCCTCCCTCGTACAACCCTCTCTATAGCCTATGCCTCACAACCATATAATATTGTTGGAACTTCTCTTCCTTCAAACATACCCATTTTTGCTCTTTGAGATAACATTCTGTTGTTCCACACATTCTTCATTGCTCCCCCACCTTATGACTCACTTTCGCATCCATGTATTATTATTATTATTATTATTATTATTATTCTTTTTTTTATATTTTTTTATTTTGCTTTGTCGCTGTCTCCCGTGTTTGCGAGGTAGCGCAAGAAAACAGACGAAAGAAATGGCACAACCCACCCCCATACACAATGTACACACACACACGCCCACACATGCAAATATACATACCTATACATCTCAATATTTAATGTATGTATGACTCATGGTGAGGTGCCTGAGGATTGGCGGAATGCGTGCATAGTGCCATTGTACAAAGGCAAAGGGGATAAGAGTGAGTGCTCAAATTACAGAGGTATAAGTTTGTTGAGTATCCTGGTAAATTATATGGGAGGGTATTGATTGAGAGGGTGAAGGCATGTACAGAGCATCAGATTGGGGAAGAGCAGTGTGGTTTCAGAAGTGGTAGAGGATGTGTGGATCAGGTGTTTGCTTTGAAGAATGTATGTGAGAAATACTTAGAAAAGCAAATGGATTTGTATGTAGCATTTATGGATCTGGAGAAGGCATATGATAGAGTTGATAGAGATGCTCTGTGGAAGGTATTAAGAATATATGGTGTGGGAGGAAAGTTGTTAGAAGCAGTGAAAAGTTTTTATCGAGGATGTAAGGCATGTGTACGTGTAGGAAGAGAGGAAAGTGATTGGTTCTCAGTGAATGTAGGTTTGCGGCAGGGGTGTGTGATGTCTCCATGGTTGTTTAATTTGTTTATGGATGGGGTTGTTAGGGAGGTAAATGCAAGAGTTTTGGAAAGAGGGGCAAGTATGAAGTCTGTTGGGGATGAGAGAGCTTGGGAAGTGAGTCAGTTGTTGTTCGCTGATGATACAGCGCTGGTGGCTGATTCATGTGAGAAACTGCAGAAGCTGGTGACTGAGTTTGGTAAAGTGTGTGGAAGAAGAAAGTTAAGAGTAAATGTGAATAAGAGCAAGGTTATTAGGTACAGTAGGGTTAAGGGTCAAGTCAATTGGGAGGTGAGTTTGAATGGAGAAAAACTGGAAGAAGTGAAGTGTTTTAGATATCTGGGAGTGGATCTGCGGCGGATGGAACCATGGAAGCGGAAGTGGATCATAGGGTGGGGGAGGGGGCGAAAATTCTGGGAGCCTTGAAGAATGTGTGGAAGTCGAGAACATTATCTCGGAAAGCAAAAATGGGTATGTTTGAAGGAATAGTGGTTCCAACAATGTTGTATGGTTGCGAGGCGTGGGCTATGGATAGAGTTGTGCGCAGGAGGATGGATGTGCTGGAAATGAGATGTTTGAGGACAATGTGTGGTGTGAGGTGGTTTGATCGAGTGAGTAACGTAAGGGTAAGAGAGATGTGTGGAAATAAAAAAAGCGTGGTTGAGAGAGCAGAAGAGGGTGTTTTGAAGTGGTTTGGGCACATGGAGAGAATGAGTGAGGAAAGATTGACCAAGAGGATATATGTGTCAGAGGTGGAGGGAACGAGGAGAAGAGGGAGACCAAATTGGAGGTGGAAAGATGGAGTGAAAAAGATTTTGTGTGATCGGGGCCTGAATATGCAGGAGGGTGAAAGGAGGGCAAGGAATAGAGTGAATTGGAGCGATGTGGTATACCGGGGTTGACGTGCTGTCAGTGGATTGAATCAAGGCATGTGAAGCGTCTGGGGTAAACCATGGAAAGCTGTGTAGGTATGTATATTTGCGTGTGTGGATGTATGTATATACATGTGTATGGGGGGGGGTTGGGCCATTTCTTTCGTCTGTTTCCTTGCGCTACCTTGCAAATGCGGGAGACAGCGACAAAGTATAATAAAATAAAAAATAATACATCTCAATGTACACATATATATACACACACAGACACATACATATATACCCATGCACACAATTCACACTGCTTGCGCCTATTCATTCCCATCGCCACCTCGCCACACATGGAATACCATCCCCCTCCCCCCTCATGTGTGCGAGGTAGCACTAGGAAAAGACAACAAAGGCCCCATTCGTTCACACTCAGTCTCCAGCTGTCACGCAATAATGCCTGAAACCACAGCTCCCTTTCCACATCCAGGCCCCACACAACTTTCCATGGTTTACCCTAGACGCTTCACATGCCCTGATTCAATCCACTGACAGCATGTCAACCCTGGTATACCACATCGATCCAATTCACTCTATTCCTTGCCCGCCTTTCACCCTCCTACATGTTCAGGCCCCGATCACTCAAAATCTTTTCCACTCCATCTTTCCACCTCCAATTTGGTCTCCCACTTCTCCTCGTTCCCTCCACCTCCGACACATATATCCTCTTGGTCAATCTTTCCTCACTCATTCTCTCCATGTGCCCAAACCATTTCAAAACACCCTCTTCTGCTCTCTCAACCACGCTCTTTTTATTTCCACACATCTCTCTTACCCTTACATTACTTACTCGATCAAACCACCACACACCACACATTGTCCTCAAACATCTCATTTCCAGCACATCCACCCTCCTGCGCACAACTCTATCCATAGCCCACGCCTCGCAACCATACAACATTGTTGGAACCACTATTCTTTCAAACATAGCCATTTTTGCTTTCCGAGATAATGTTCTCGGCTTGCACACATTCTTCAAGGCTCCCAGGATTTTTGCCCCCTCCCCCACCCTATAATCCACTTCCGCTTCCATGAATCCATCCGCTGCCAGATCCACTCTCAGATATCTAAAACACTTTACTTCCTCCAGTTTTTCTCCATTCAAACTTACCTCCCAATTGACTTGACCATCAACCCTACTGTCCCTAATAACCTTGCTCTTATTCACATTTACTCTTAAGTTTCTTCTTTCACACACTTTACCAAACTCAGTCACCAGCTTCTGCAGTTTCTCACACGAATCAGCCAGCAGCGCTGTATCATCAGCGAACAACAACTGACTCACTTCCCAAGCTCTCTCATCCACAACAGACTGCATACTTGCCCATCTTTCCAAAACTCTTGCATTCACCTCCCTAACAACCTCATCCATAAACAAATTAAACAACCATGGAGACATATCACACACCCCTTCCGCAAACCTACATTCACTGAGAACCAATCACTTTCCTCTCTTCCTACACGTACACATGCCTTACATCCTCGATAAAAACTTTTCACTGCTTCTAAAAACTTGCCTCCCACACCATATATTCTTTATACCTTCCACAGAGCATCTCTATCAACTCTATCATATGCCATCTCCAGATCCATAAATGTTACATACAAATCCCTTTGCTTTTCTAAGTATTTCTCACATACATTCTTCAGAGCAAACACCTGATCCACACATCCTCTACCACTTCTGAAACCACACTGCTCTTCCCCAATCTGATGCTCTGTACATGCCTTCACCCTCTCAGTCAATACCCTCCCATATAATTTCCCAGGAATACTCAACAAACTTATACCTCTGTAATTTGAGCACTCACTTTTATCCCCTTTGCCTTTGTACAATGGCACTATGCAAGCATTCCACCAATCCTCAGGCACCTCACCATGAGTCATACATACCTTAAATAACCTTCCCAACCAGTCAACAATACAGTCACCCCCCTTTTTAATAAATTCCACTGCAATACCATCCAAACCTGCTGCCTTGCCGGCTTTCATCTTCAGCAAAGCTTTTACTACCTCTTCTCTGTTTACCAAATCATTTTCCCTAACCCTTTCACTTTGCACATCACCTCAACCAAAACACCCTATATCTGCCACTCTATCATCAAACACATTCAACAAACCTTCAAAATACTCACTCCATCTCCTTCTCACATCACCACTTCTTGTTATCACCTCCCCATTAGCCCCCTTCACTGAAGTTCCCATTTGTTCCCTTGTCGTACGCACTTCATTTACCTCCTTCCAAAACATCTTTTTATTCGACCATACACGCACATATGCATATACATATCAACATATACACATATACATGCACAGACATATATACACATGTACCTATTCATGCTTGCCATTATCCATTCCTGTTGTTACCCCACCCCACAGGACACAGCATTGCTACCCACAGCTTCAGTGAGGTACGCCAGAAGATCAGACAAAAAAGGTCACATTTGTTCATGCTCAGTCTCTAGCTGTCATGTGTAATGTACTGAAACAGACCTTTCCATGGTTTACCCCAGATGTTTCACATGCTCTGATTCAGTCCAATGACAGCACGCTGACCCTGGTATACCACATTGTTCCAATTCACTCTATTCCTTTCTGCCTCTCACGCTGCCTCTCACCCTCCTGTATGTTTAGGCCCCGATAACTCAAAATCTTTTTCACTCCATCCTTCCTCCTCCAATTTGGTCTCCCACTTCTCCATTCAAACTTGCATCCCAATTGACTTGTTCCTAGCCTGAGCCAGGTACCCATTTTATCGACCAACCCCTAAGGGTGGATGAAGAGCTGGGTTGACTGGGGTCCGACTGCCACAACCAGGATTCGAACATATGTGCTTGATCCTGGGTGACCCATAAATGCATCACAGTCAGGCACGCTGACTGCTTCACCATGGAAGTTGATTGTATCATCATTGTTAACTATGTACTTCTTGCCAACAGTTACTCTTCCTTCTGTGTATTGTCTGAATGGGCCATCCTCCATTATTTCTTGAAACTCATTGTTGTCTTTTATTTAGAATGCCAATCCTTCAGGCCAATTTTTATTTAGAGAGTCAGTTGTCCTGCTTATTTGACTTTTATCATCCTTACTATCTTGTGTGTGTGTGTCCCCCAGGCACAACAGATGAGATCTTATCTTGTTAGTAAGCTTTATTTCCATGACTCCAGCAACATCAGATGGACTTACCTCTATATGATCCATGAATCTCATTTTTTTTTCCAATTAGTACTAATTCATGAACATTTGTACAGTAAACCCTCATTTTAACGTACCCGATATAACAGATTTTTTATTTAATGGACCCATGAGTTAAGGGGAGTACCCACCAGCAGTGGCTCCTCCCCCAGTTGTGATGACACCCAGCCTTAGGAGGTGGCAACCTCACCATGTGAGACACTGTGCCACACACTTGCAAGATTAAGTTTGTGGTGACTTCTGTGAAGAGTGAACACACTAATTTATGTAATTTTTTTTCTGCTTGCATGTAAAGGAAGTGTATTGTTGCTGAGCAGTGATTTGGCTGCCTTTACCGCTGCTTCGGTGCATCCATTGGAGTGGGGGAAGTGGGATGAGGAAATGTGGGCCATGATTCATCATATTTTATAGAAAACTTCCATTCCCTTGCCGTCTATATTGGTTCCCCTGTCTGAGGTGATTTCCCTGGGTGTACCTCATCTGTTGAAGGTGAGCAGCCTTGCAGTAACATGGGCTTTTCCTGCATAGATTTGAATCCTACTCATTGCTCCATGTGAGAGGTGCAATGAAAGCAGGTAGTCCGTCTTCACTAGTATAAAGAAGTATCCTCGTACAGGAGAAGGTTGGCATCACCTCTGTCTGAGCCTGACTTCTTCCTCCAACTGCCCAGCGAGTGTTCCCATACTGCTAGATGCCTGCCACCCAACTATTGTACCTCACACTGTACCCTACAATGATAGAGGACTTAAAAGAAAGTGTGTGTACTTGAATGTGACACAGAAGTAGGTTACATTAGATTTAACAGACTTTTGGCATTAACTGACACCCCCTCTCCCCTATTAGTCTGTTAAATTGAGGTTTTACCGTATTGCCTATGTGGCTTCACCTCCACTATCAAGCCTGATCTGTCCCACACCTTTGAAGCAACGTTCTGAATGCAGACAAGGGTGCCCACGGACAATTGGGGAGCATAGTGGCATCACCTGCTGGGCTGCCCTGCATGTTAGCTTGACTCTGCTATGGCCTGCTCCCTGTTTTGCAGAGCTGTTCTCCATCGCCAGTTTATCAGATGATGTTGCTAGTGTGCCAGGGCACCATCTTGCAACTGTCTTCCTGCTGCCAGCTGTGGAGGTGACTTATCCCCCTCTTTTAGGGTGAGTTTTGAGATGTTGGAGCATATCCTAAGTTGCATTGCTGTTGTGTAGGCTACCTCCAACACCCTTGTTGCCCCTCAGCACCTGTTTGGCTGCCTTTACTGCTGCTTCAGTGTGTCCATTGGACTTGGGGCAGTGGGCTGAGGAGATGTTGTAGACAGCTTCCATCTCCTTGCTGTCTAGATTGGTTCTCCCATCCAAGGCAATTTCCTTGGGTACACCCCATCTCCTGAAGGAGGTGAGCAGTCTTGCAATAACTTGGGATTTTCCTGCATGGGTTCAAATCCTACTCACTGCTCCATTTAAGAAGTGCAATGAAAGCAGGTTGTCCATCCTCACTTTATGTTAAAAAAAAGTTTCCTTTCACAGGAGAGGGGTGGCATCACCTTTATCTCAGTCTGACTCCAGCCTCTGACTGCCAAGTGAGCGTTCCCACGCAGCCGGATGCCCACTGTCTTGCCACACACTAAACCAATGGTCATAGAGGAGTTAAAAGAAAGCCTGTGAATTTAGATGTGGCACAGAAATAGGTTGCGTTAGATTTAATGGACTCTCAGCATTAACAGACACCTCTTCCCCCCTAATAGTCCGTTAAATTGAGGGTTTACTCTATACATAACTTTTGGTGTGGCATTACCATCTCCTAACACTTCTGTCCTCACTTTGGTGCTGGTGGGGCTGCTCTATCCCCTTGCCTCTTTTGACATCTCCAGTTTTTTGCCTTTTGACAGTTTTTGCTCTTACCCTCATCCTTTGACTAATCTCATTTGGTGAATATCCCACTGAATTCCAATTTGCACTATTATCCTATCAGGACAGACTACAGAAGCAAGTAAGGAAGATTTTGATATTTGAAAAACTTTTCTAAGAATGTGCCTTGTGAGCATTTTTTCCTAGTCTTTTTGCTGTTTTCATTCATCCTCTCCTTATTTAGAAAAATAAAGATTTGTGGATGAATTGTGACTGAGTTAAGGTTGATGCTCATAACCTTTAAATAAGTGAACTTTAAGTGGCCAGGAGCCTGTAGATTGATAATTTCATGTCTTTGGTGGTCTCTGATTAGCTGAGGTCTGGCACAAAATAAGGGAGCAGTTGCTGTCTAGCTGAGAAGATGGCAGTAGGTGTGGAAAGCCAGTGTTCTCTGTCAGACAGACAGAGGGTCTTAACCACAATACCCCTTTAGAATATATCTCATGGCCATTGGACATTGGCCCAGAAAGAAATAGTTTTTTGTATTTCAAAACCAAACCATCTTTCCATGGTGACATCTCATGAGCAGTTTTTTGGTCTCCCTACCCTGCTCTACCATTCCTTCTCTCTTTTTGGTAAACCTTTTCTCTTTACCATTGGTGTCTGCTTTTGGTTTGATGTACATAAGATGCAAATCTAAGCTGCTAAGCTGACCAGTTCTCTGGAATGGGTGAGTTGGTGGCATCTCTGTAGTGGACTATGATTGGTAGAAGGTAGACCTTAGATAAGCAAGCTGCTGTTACCACAGGTATGTTATAAGTATTAGGTAAGAAATTCATGTGCTGTCCCACCAGTAAGACAGGGCAATGGAAGTGGCTCTCATTGCTTGCGGGACTCTGTCTTGAGCAGAAAAGAATTTTCATATTTCAAAACATACATTTTGTAAGAAGTATACCAGGAGTTAACTCTATAAATGGGAACTTCAGTGTAGGGCGCAAATGGGGAGGTGATAACAAGTAGTGGTGATGTGAGAAGGAGATGGAGTGAGTATTTTGAAGGTTTGTTGAATGTGTTTGATGATAGAGTGGCAGATATAGGGAGTTTTGGTCGAGGTGGTGTGCAAAGTGAGAGGGTTAGGGAAAATGATTTGGTAAACAGAGAAGAGGTAGTAAAAGCTTTGCAGAAGATGAAAGCCGGCAAGGCAGCAGGTTTGGATGGTATTGCAGTGGAATTTATTAAAAAAGGGGGTGACTGTATTGTTGACTGGTTGGTAAGGTTATTTAATGTATGTATGACTCATGGTGAGGTGCCTGAGGATTGGCGGAATGCGTGCATAGTGCCATTGTACAAAGGCAAAGGGGATAAGAGTGAGTGCTCAAATTACAGAGGTATAAGTTTGTTTAGTATTCCTGGTAAATTATATGGGAGGGTATTGATTGAGAGGGTGAAGGCATGTACAGAGCATCAGATTGGGGAAGAGCAGTGTGGTTTCAGAAGTGGTAGAGGATGTGTGGATCAGGTGTTTGCTTTGAAGAATGTATGTGAGAAATACTTAGAAAAGCAAATGGATTTGTATGTAGCATTTATGGATCTGGAGAAGGCATATGATAGAGTTGATAGAGATGCTCTGTGGAAGGTATTAAGAATATATGGTGTGGGAGGCAAGTTGTTAGAAGCAGTGAAAAGTTTTTATCGAGGATGTAAGGCATGTGTACGTGTAGGAAGAGAGGAAAGTGGTTGGTTCTCAGTGAGTGTAGGTTTGCGGCAGGGGTGTTTGATGTCTCCATGGTTGTTTAATTTGTTTATGAATGGGGTTGTTAGGGAGGTGAATGCAAGAGTTTTGGAAAGAGGGGCAAGTATGAAGTCTGTTGGGGATGAGAGAGCTTGGGAAGTGAGTCAGTTGTTGTTCGCTGATGATACAGCGCTGGTGGCTGATTCATGTGAGAAACTGCAGAAGCTGTTGACTGAGTTTGGTAAAGTGTGTGAAAGAAGAAAGTTAAGAGTAAATGTGAATAAGAGCAAGGTTATTAGGTACAGTAGGGTTGAGGGTCAAGTCAATTGGGAGGTGAGTTTGAATGGAGAAAAACTGGAAGAAGTAAAGTGTTTTAGATATCTGGGAGTGGATCTGGCAGCGGATGGAACCATGGAAGCGGAAGTGGATCATAGGATGGGGGAGGGGGCGAAAATTCTGGGAGCCTTGAAGAATGAGTGGAAGTCGAGAACATTATCTCGGAAAGCAAAAATGGGTATGTTTGAAGGAATAGTGGTTCCAACAATGTTGTATGGTTGTGAGGCGTGGGCTATGGATAGAGTGGTGCGCAGGAGGATGGATGTGCTGGAAATGAGATGTTTGAGGACAATGTGTGGTGTGAGGTGGTTTGATCGAGTAAGTAACGTAAGGGTAAGAGAGATGTGTGGAAATAAAAAGAGCGTGGTTGAGAGAGCAGAAGAGGGTGTTTTGAAATGGTTTTGGCACATGGAGAGAATGAGTGAGGAAAGATTGACCAAGAGGATATATGTGTCGGAGGTGGAGGGAATGAGGAGAAGAGGGAGACCAAATTGGAGGTGGAAAGATGGAGTGAAAAAGATTTTGTGTGATCGGGGCCTGAACATGCAGGAGGGTGAAAGGAGGGCAAGGAATAGAGTGAATTGGAGCGATGTGGTATACCGGGGTTGACGTGCTGTCAGTGGATTGAATCAGGGCATGTTAAGCGTCTGGGGTAAACCATGGAAAGCTGTGTAGGTATGTATATTTGCGTGTGTGGACGTATGTATATACATGTGTATGGGGGTGGGTTGGGCCATTTCTT
The DNA here is from genome assembly GCF_036320965.1 of Panulirus ornatus. NCBI lineage: Eukaryota > Metazoa > Arthropoda > Malacostraca > Decapoda > Palinuridae > Panulirus > Panulirus ornatus. The sequence goes on from NC_092285.1 coordinate 15,613,748, forward strand.
TCGTCTGTTTCCTTGCGCTACCTCGCAAACGTGGGAGACAGCGGCAAAAAAAAAAAAAAAAAAACTATAAATGAAGATTGACTAAATTCCTTTTTGCTTTCAATTTATGCTTTGTCAGAATCTCTGTTGCACTTGATCTTACATGATATGGCATAGTGAGTGCTGATATTAGTCTGATGAAATCTCATTAAAATTTTTTTTTATTCCAGACAATGAGAAACTTCCCCCAATGCTGTTGGACCTGCTAGATGAGTCAAATATAGAAATATACCACTCAGGCTGTGTAATAGCTGAAGTGCGGGATTATAGGAGAACACTTGATTCGTCATATGACACAAGATACCTTCTTTTACAACCAACAAGTCAGGTATGTTCATATTTCCCATTGGATAAACAAAACCACATTTTGTTGCCACTTTTGGAAAGAAATGTTGCAAAGAATTTGATGCTGAGCATGTTGAGGTGGGCTTACATCGGGAGGATCTTTGTTTTACTGTGAAGGCATTGTGTGTTTGTGGTTGTACTCTTACAGATGGTGACAAAAAAGCATTTCTTTAAATTTGCTAAAATTGAGGGCACAGTGAATGTTTAGAGAAGCCTCAGTTATTGGGTTATTTTCTACTTTCTTTTTGTCTTTATACCTTATGAGATTAAATGTATTTTAAAGCTTTACAGTTTTATATAACTTTCAACAGTCAGTAGCAGCAGATATTGCGTCGATGACACGTGACCGTGAATGGACTCCAGAAGAACGACTTCATCTGGAAGCTGAGATAATTAAGCGAACAGCCCCTCCCCTCAATCTTTCTCCATCTCCAATGGTAGCTATCATCAACAATAAATTACACCAGCAGAAGTATAAATTCTCAACTGTTCCCATAAGGAGAGCTGCAAGAAGATTTAGTCAGGTAAGTCTTACACAAGTACAGACTTGGATGAGAGGGACTGCTATACCATTGCTGCTTCATGCTATCTTCACACACACACAAACACATTTTTTTTTTTTTTAAGCTGAGATTGCATAGGTAACTGAATGCTTTGATGATGTCTGTCCCATTGAATGTTGTGATTTACAGAGGACAGCATGCTTTCACTGGGATGAACCAGGGCATATGAAGCAGTTGGGGGAAACCACAGAGAGATCAGTGGAGCCTGGTTGTGGTTTGGGGCTTCACTTTGGACATATGGAGAGAAAGAGGGGTTGACAAAAAGGATGTATATCTCAGGAGATGAGGAGAGAAGGATAAGGGGGAGACTAAATTGGAGATGGAAGGATGAAGTGAAAAAGATTTTGAGTGTTTGAGGCGAACATTGTAGGAGGTTGAAAGGTGTGCACAGGATGGAGTGAATTAGAGTGATGTGTTATGCAAGAGGTGACTTGTGCTATCAGTTGACTGATCCAGGCCATATGAAGCAGGAAGGGTAAACCATGGAAAGGTATGTAGGGCTTAGTAGTGGATATGGGTCTTTGGTTTCGTTACATTACACATGACGTCAGGAACCACTCACCCTTCTCTCTTCCTACTCATACACACACCTCGCACTCGATACAAACTTCTTACTGCCACTAGTAGCTTTCATTCCACTCCATATATTCATAGGATGTTCCATAAGGCTTCTTTATCAATCCTGTTGAATGCTTTCTCTGTATCAATAAATGCCACATATGAGTCCTTCTGTATCTCTAGTAATTTCTCTTACACAGTCTTCAAAGCAAATACCTGATCCACATATCTTGTACTGCACCTGAAATCACATTGTTCCTTGTCATTCTGATGTCCTGTACATGCCTTCACCTTCTCAATCACTGCTCTCCCATACACCTTAACAGGTATAGATTTATGTATGTACTATTCTATTCTATTTTGCTTTGTCGCTGTCTCTCGCTTTTGCGAGGTAGCGCAAGGAAACAGACGAAAGAAATGGCCCAACCCACCCCCATACACATGTATATACATACACGTCCACACACACAAATATACATACCTGTACATATCAATGTACACATATATATACACACACAGACATATACATATAAACACATGTACATAATTCATACTGTCTGTCTTTATTTATTCCCATCGCCACCTTGCCACACATGGAATAACATCCCCCTCCCCCCCTCATGTGTGCGAGGTAGCGCCAGGAAAAGACAACAAAGGCCCCATTCATTCACACTCAGTCTCTAGCTGTCATGCAATAATGCCCGAAACCACAGCTCCCTTTCCACATCCAGGCCCCACAGAACTTTTCATGGTTTACCCCAGACGCTTCGCATGCCCTGATTCAATCCACTGACAGCACGTCAACCCCGGTATACCACATCGATCCAATTCACTCTATTCCTTGCCCTCCTTTCACCCTCCTGCATGTTCAGGCCCCGATCACACAAAATCTTTTTCACTCCATCTTTCCACCTCCAATTTGGTCTCCCTCTTCTCCTTGCTCCCTCCACCTCCGACACATATATCCTCTTGGTCAATCTTTCCTCACTCATCCTCTCCATGTGACCAAACCATTTCAAGACACCCTCTTCTGCTCTCTCAACCACACTCTTTTTATTACCACACATATCTCTTGCCCTATTATTACTTACTCGATCAAACCATCTCACACCACATATTGTCCTCAAACATCTCATTTCCAGCACATCCATCCTCCTCCACACAACTCTATCCATAGCCCACACCTCACAACCATATAACATTGTTGGAACCACTATTCCTTCAAACATACCCATTTTTGCTTTCCGAGATAATGTTCTCGACTTCCACACATTCTTCAACATTCCCAGAACTTTTGCCCCCTTCCCCCACCCTATGATTCCCTTCCGCTTCTGTGGTTCCATCTGCTGCCAAATCCTCTCCCAGATATCTAAAACACTTCACTTCCTCCAGTTTTTCTCCATTCAAACTTACCTCCCAATTAACTTGTCCCTCAACCCTACGGTACCTAATAATGTGGCTCTTATTCACATTTACTCTCGGCTTTCTTCTTTCCCACACTTTACCAAACTCAGTCACTAGCTTCTGCAGTTTCTCACACGAATCAGCCACCAGCGCTGTATCATCAGTGAACAACAACTGACTCACTTCCCAAGCTCTCTCATCCACAACAGACTGCATACTTGTCCTTCTTTCCAAAACTCTTGCATTCACCTCCCTAACAACCCCATCCATAAACAAATTAAACAACCATGGAGACATATTACACACCCCTGCCGCAAACCTACATTCACTGAGAACCAATTACTTTCCTCTCTTCCTACACGTACACATGCCTTACATCCTTGATAAAAACTTTTCACTGCTTTTAACAACTTGCATTCCACACCATATATTCTTAATACCTTCCACAGAGAATCTCTATCAACTCTATCATATGCCTTCTCCAGATCCATAAATGCAAATACAAATCCATTTGCTTTTCTAAGTATTTCTCACATACATTCTTCAATGTTTATGGATGGGGTTGTTAGGGAGGTAAATGCAAGAGTTTTGGAAAGAGGGGCAAGTATGAAGTCTGTTGGGGATGAGAGAGCTTGGGAAGTGAGTCAGTTGTTGTTCGCTGATGATACAGCGCTGGTGGCTGATTCATGTGAGAAACTGCAGAAGCTGGTGACTGAGTTTGGAAAAGTGTGTGGAAGAAGAAAGTTAAGAGTAAATGTGAATAAGAGCAAGGTTATTAGGTACAGTAGGGTTGAGGGTCAAGTCAATTGGGAGGTGAGTTTGAATGGAGAAAAACTGGAGGAAGTGAAGTGTTTTAGATATCTGGGAGTGGATCTGGCAGCGGATGGAACCATGGAAGCGGAAGTGGATCATAGGGTGGGGGAGGGGGCGAAAATCCTGGGGGCCTTGAAGAATGTGTGGAAGTCGAGAACATTATCTCGGAAAGCAAAAATGGGTATGTTTGAAGGAATAGTGGTTCCAACAATGTTGTATGGTTGCGAGGCGTGGGCTGTGGATAGAGTTGTGCGCAGGAGGATGGATGTGCTGGAAATGAGATGTTTGAGGACAATGTGTGGTGTGAGGTGGTTTGATCGAGTGAGTAACGTAAGGATAAGAGAGATGTGTGGAAATAAAAAGAGCGTGGTTGAGAGAGCAGAAGAGGGTGTTTTGAAGTGGTTTGGGCACATGGAGAGGATGAGTGAGGAAAGATTGACCAAGAGGATATATGTGTCGGAGGTGGAGGGAACAAGGAGAAGTGGGAGACCAAATTGGAGGTGGAAAGATGGAGTGAAAAAGATTTTGTGTGATCGGGGCCTGAACATGCAGGAGGGTGAAAGGGGAGGGCAAGGAATAGAGTGAATTGGAGCGATGTGGTATACCGGGGTTGACGTGCTGTCAGTGGATTGAAGCAGGGCATGTGAAGCGTCTGGGGTAAACCATGGAAAGCTGTGTAGGTATGTATATTTGCGTGTGTGGACGTATGTATATACATGTGTATGGGGGGGGGTTGGGCCATTTCTTTTGTCTGTTTCCTTGCGCTACCTCGCAAACGCGGGAGACAGCGACAAAGTATAATAAAATAAATAAATATTCTTCAAAGCAAACACCTGATCCACACATCCTCTACCACTTCTGAAACCACACTGCTCCTCCCCAATCTGATGCTCTGTACGTGCCTTCATCCTCACAATCAATACCCTCCCACATAATTTCCCAGGAATACTCAACAAACCTATACCTCTGTAATTTGAGCACTCACTTTTATCCCCTTTGCCTTTGTACAATGGCACTATGCAAGCATTCCGCCAATCCTCAGGCACCTCACCATGAGTCATATATACATTAAATAACCTTACCAACCAGTAAACAATACAGTCACCCCCTTTTTTAATAAATTCCACTGCGGTACCATCCAAACCCGCTGCCTTGCCGGCTTTCATCTTCTGCAAATCTTTTACTACCCCTTCTCTGTTTACCAAATCATTTTCCCTAACCCTCTCACTTTGCACACCACTTCGACCAAAACTCCCTATATCTTCTAATCTATCATCAAACACATTCAACAAACCTTCAAAATACTCACTCCATCTTCTTCTCACATTACCACTGCTTGTTATCACCTCCCCTTTATCCCTCTTCTTTGAAGTTCCCATTTGTTCCCTTGTCTTACGCACTTTATTTACCTCCTTCCAAAACATCTTTTTATTCTCCCTAAAATTTAGTGAAACTCTCTCACCGCAACTCTCATATGCCCTCTTACTCACCTCCTGCACCTTTCTCTTGACCTCCTACCTCTTTCTTTTATACATCTCCCAGTCATTTGCATTATTCCCTCTTTTCACATCTTGCTCCTTTCTCTTGACCCTTTGCTGCTTTCTTTTATACATCTCCCAGTCATTTGCACTAGTTCCCCTGCAAAACTCGTCCAAATGCCTCTCTTGTCTCTTTCACTAACAATCTTACTTCTTTATCCCACCACTCACTACCCTTTCTAATATGCCCACCTCCCACCTTTCTCATGCCACATGCATCTTTTGCACAAGCCATCACTGCTTCCCTAAATACATGCCATTCCTCCCCCTCTCCCCTTACATCATTTGCTCTCTCCATTTGCCATTCTGCTCTCAGTCTCTGCTGGTACTTCATCACACAAGTTTCCTTTCCAAGCTCACTCACTCTCACTACTCTCTTCTCCCCAACATTCTCTCCTCTTTTCTGAAAACTTCTACAAATCTTCACCTTTGCCTCCACAAGATAGTGATCAGACAACTCTCCAGTTGCCCGTCTCAGCACATTAACATCCAAAAGTCTCTCTTTCCCTTGCCTATCAATTAATACATAATCCAGTAATGCCCTCTGACATATATTCTGTTGGGTAGGAAGCCTACCTCGTAGCTATTTATTACTGCCTTTTCCTAGCGTATAGGGATGGTTTTTACGAACCTTAGATCTTCAGAATTTGTTTTTATTAAATGGATTAGATTAATTCATTCCATTTGAGTGTGAATGAAGTTGATTATAGTTGGTGAAAAGTGTAAAAACTTACATATTTATTGAAATTTAAATCTTTTTTATTATCCAAGTCAGAGTAGCTGCAAAAAATATGGAGATGGCTGGTAATTTGGAAAGAAGAATGGTTGTAAAATAGGATATTTGAACTTATGAAGGAATGATATGGAATTTTTTATTTTGTAACCATTTTTGTGATTAGAACCTATGGAAACTATTGTATGATTATTGACAACAGATTTTTCTCATTACCAACTTACTGTATACTTATATTATTACCAACTTACTTATATTTCAGTCTTGTTTTTGTATATCTCTAGATTGCACTGAATCGTCAGAAAGTTTTTGAAGAAGCTGCTGCTCCAAAGTGTTTAAGATTACATAATTTCTTGAATGGGAAGAAGGAAATGGATAAAAGAACTACAACCAAAAATTTAACAAAGCCAGTAAGCAAGAAGCTAACTTTTTTTGTGCAGTTGTGTTTAATATTCATTTAGCACTAATGGTGACAGTTGATTATTTGTACTTCATTAATGCATTACACCTGGTGGTTTACTTGTATTTATGTACTGTAGGACTTGCACTAAACCCCTATTCTAAAGGATATCAATTTATTGGAATTTGTCTTTAATGAGTTAAAGTTATATGCCAAATTGGCACATGAGTTTCTGAAATTTGAATTGGAGATGGTTGTGCTCAGAGCTTTCTTATTTGTATATATAGTTTTTGCCTTTGTTTTTCCCTCATGATTATATCTAGCAAGCAGCTAACACAAGTGTCACATCTTCTATTTGATCACCAGGCTCTAATCTCCATTGCACATGTTTAAAGCAGAGGTAGGGAAGAAGTTTAAGTCAGTGCATTAGATTTATTCATTTCAAATTTTTTTATAGTACAAAATATACATTCTCCATTTCTCACATTAGTTAGGTAGGACCAGGAACAAATGAAGAAATGATCTTATTTGCTCACATCCACTCGCTAAATGTCACAATCAGGCCCTCAAACCTTTTCTTTGTTTCCCACAACCACTTTATATGCCCTGATTCAGCCAGTTGACATCACATCATCCCTTTTAAACCACAATGCTCCACTTTGCTATATCTCTTGCACTCTTCGCACCCTCCTGCATGTTCAGAACTCGATCCTTTAAAGTGTCTTTTACTCCATTCTTCCACCTCCTCCATGGTTTCCCCCTTTTCCTTGTTCCCCCCACCACTGACATGTATACCCTTTTAGTCAACTTTTCCTTATTGATCATCTCCATGTGTCCAAACCATTTGAGTACACCCTCTTAAGGTCTCTGATACATAATCCTCTCACTTCCACTCCTCTATCTTAGCCTATTTTTTCTTATTCAATCAACTACACTACATACTGTCCACAAACATTTCATTTCTGACACATTCACCTTGTCCTTTACATTTTTATCAAATTATTTAGTGCTGACTTTACCTTGAAACATACCCATCTTTGGCCCCAAAAACGTTGGCCTCACTTTCCTTACATTCCACAGTTCACCCAAAACCTTTTTCCTGCTCCCACTAATGGCTCACTTTAGCTCCCATGTTTCTATTCAGTACCATATCCACTCCCAGGTATCTAAACTAAACCACTCTACTTCCATCCAAAGTTGTACTCCAAAAAACTCTTTTCACTGCTAAACCTATTGACCTTGCTGTAATCATATCTCCTCTCAACTTTCTCCTTTTACATACTCTTCAAATCTGAGACACTAGCTTCTGCAGTTTCTCACTTGAATCTCCTATCAGCACCATGTCATCAGCGAACAACAAATGACTCACATCTCCGGCTCTCATTCCACCCTTAGCAGACTATGGCTGTTCCTTTCTCTAAGAACATTCCATTTACCTCCTTCACAACCCCATCCATAAGCAGATTAAACACCCATGGTGATATTGCACACACATGCGTAAATCCACCATCACTAGGATCTCTTTACCTACTCACACACATGCCTTATTCTTTTGATAATAACTTCTCACCCCATTGAATAAGCTTGCCTACCACAACATATAATTGTAACTCCTTCCACAAATTATCTCTTACCTTTTGATCCATAAATACCATACAAATCCTTCTGTGTCTCTAAGTGTTTCTCACACACATTCCTCACAGCAAACATTGATCTGCACATCCTTTATCACTTACTAGGTACATTCATCAGACTAACACCTGTACAAAACATCTTTTTATCATCCTAAGATTTAATGATACTCTCTGACCCCAACTTTCATTTGCCCTCTTTTTCTACCCCTGCACCTTTCTCTTGACCTCCTGCTGCTTTCTTTTATACATCTCCCAGTCATTTGCACTACTTCCCTTTAAGTGTCTTCCAAACGCTGCTCTTTTCTCTTTCACTAACAACTTCTTCATTCCACCACTCACTACCCTTTCTAATCTGCCCACCTCCCACCTTTCTCATGTTACATGCATCTTTTGCACAAGCCATCACTGCCTCCCTAAATACATTCCATTTTTCATCCACTCCCCTCATGTCATTTGTTCTCACCTTTTGCCTTTCTACTCTCAGTCTCCCCTGGTACTTCTTCACACAAGTGTCCTTTCCAGGCTCACTTACTCTCACCACTCTCTTCTCCCCAACATACTTTCTTCTTTGAAAACTTCTACAAATCTTCACCTTCGCCTCCACAAGGCAGTGATCACACAATCCTCCAGCTGCCCCTCTCAGCACATTAACGTCCAAAAGTCTCTCTTTTACATGCCTATCAATTAACACGTAATCCAATAATGCCCTTTGACCATCGGTCCTACTGATCTAAGTATACTTATGTATATCTCCCTTTTTAAACTAGGTATTCCTAATCACCATCTTTTTTCAGCACACAAATGCACAAGCTCTTCACCATTTCCATTTACAACACTAAACACCCCATGCACACCAATTATACCCTCAACTGCCACATTACACACCTTTGCATTTAAATCTCCCATCGCTATAACCCAGTATCATGCATCACAGATAGTAACACAATTGCTCAATTGCTCCCAAAACACTTGCCTCTCATGATCAGGTGCATAGGCACCAATAATCACCCTTCTCTCTCAATTCACTTTCAGTTTTATCCACATCAGTCTAGAATTAACTTTCTTACACTCTGTCACATTCTCCCAGAACTCCTCCTTAAGCACCAATAATCACCCTTCTCTCTCAATTCACTTTCAGTTTTATCCACATCAGTCTAGAATTAACTTTCTTACACTCTGTCACATTCTCCCAGAACTCCTCCTTCAGGAGTAGAGCTACTCCTTCCATAGCTCTGTCACATTCTCCCAGAACTCCTCCTTCAGGAGTAGAGCTACTCCTTCCAAAGCTCTTGTCTTCTCACCAATCCCTGACTTTGATCCCAAGACTTTCCCAAGCCACTTTTCCTCTTACCCTTGAGCTTCATTCACTCGGAGCTAGAACATGCAGGTTTCTTTCCTCAAACATACTACTTATCTCTCCTTTCTTCTCATCTTGGTTACATCCACACCCATTCAGACATGCCAATCTGAGGCCTCATGGAGGATGAGCACAAAATCTTCATTAGATGAAGTTCATTGACACTGGTTAAAGCTGAAATTAATTCTTAAAAAGTTTTCCAGCTATGTATATGAATCAGCTTGTGATTTGAAGAATACCAATGCCTGTTCCTGTCTTTTATATGTTTTATGATACATCACTAGTAATATACTGGGTATATGCAGTGTAATTCTTTATTTTTTAGCTCATACCAATATCAATGGATGATGCACCAGAACTGAGTGTTCCAGACACCATTGATGTTCCAAAAGTTGCAAGGATATATGAACGACCAAACTCAATCTTTGACAATTCTCCTGTCTTCATTGAAGAGCTGGTGTTGGAAACAGAACGCGGCCAAGGAAAGATATATCACATCAAGTATGTAATACTGTCTAAGGAAACTCCTTCTCTTGCCCTTCACCATTCAGTGTCCTACAGTTTAATGAAGTCACTTAAGAAAGGATGGTGAATACGTGTCTTAATGTTATAGTAACATGGGTTGAAGAACAATGTGAAAAATCTCGTAAATAACATGCTAGTGATTTGCTAGCAACCCCATACCCCCCTCCCCCAAATCACATCACCAAATTCCTCTTTTCAGTTGCTTCATCACCAGTCTACACAAAATCTTCTTTTGATGAAGTTCATCAACACTGGTCAAAGCTGAAATTAATCTTAAGTTTTCTAGCTATGTATATGAATTAGCTTATGATTTGAAGAATACCAGTGTCTGTTCCTGTCTTTTATATGTTTTATGATACATCTCTAGTAATATACTGGGTATGTGCAGTGTGATTCTCTCTTTCTTTGAACAATATTATAAACATGCGGTCTTTATATGCATGGGGATAGGGGAGAAAGAATACTTCCCACACATTCCTTACGTGTCGTAGAAGGCGACTAAAGGGGACAGGAGTGGGGGGGGGGCTAGAAACCCTCCCCTCCTTATATTCTAACTTTTTAAAAGGGGAAACAGATGAAGGAGTCATGCGGGGAGTGCTCATCCTCCTCGAAGGCTCAGGAATAATATATAATATATAGTGATGGGTGATTTGAATGCAAAGGTGAGTAATGTGGCAGTTGAGGGAATAATTGGTATACATGGGGCAAGTATGAAGTCTGTTGTGGATGAGAGAGCTTGGGAAGTGAGTCTGTTGTTGTTCGCTGATGATACAGTGCTGGTGGCTGATTCATGTGAGAAACTGCAGAAGCTGGTGACTGAGTTTGGTAAAGTGTGTGAAAGAAGAAAGTTAAGAGTAAATGTGAATAAGAGCAAGGTTATTAGGTACAGTAGGGTTGAGGGTCAAGTCAGTTGGGAGGTTAGTTTGAATGGAGAAAAACTGGAGGAAGTAAATTGTTTTAGATATCTGGGAGTGGATCTGGCAGCGGATGGAACCATGGAATTGGAAGTGAATCATAGGGTGGGGGAGGGGGCGAAAATCCTGGGAGCCTTGAAGAATGTGTGGAAGTTGAGAACATTATCTCGGAAAGCAAAAATGGGTATGTTTGAAGGAATAGTGGTTCCAACAATGTTGTATGGTTGCGTGTCATGGGTTATGGATAGAGTTGTGCGCAGGAGGGTGGATGTGCTGGAAATGAGATGTTTGAGGACAATGTGTGGTGTGAGGTGGTTTGATCGAGTAAGTAATGTAAGGGTAAGAGAGATGTGTGGAAATAAAAAGAGCGTGGTTGAGAGAGCAGAAGAGGGTGTTTTGAAATGGTTTGGGCACATGGAGAGAATGAGTGAGGAAAGATTGACCAAGAGGATATATGTGTCGGAGGTGGAGGGAACGAGGAGAAGTGGGAGACCAAATTGGAGGTGGAAAGATGGAGTGAAAAAGATTTTGTGTGATCGGGGCCTGAACATGCAGGAGGGTGAAAGGAGGGCAAGGAACAGAGTGAATTGGATCGATGTGGTATAACGGGGTTGACATGCTGTCGGTGGATTGAATCAGGGCATGTGAAGCGTCTGGGATAAACCATGGAAAGTTGTGTGGGGCCTGGATGTGGAAAGGGAGCTGTGATTTCGGGCATTATTGTGTGGCAGCTAGACACTGAGTGTGAACGAATAGGGCCTTTGTTGTCTTTTCCTAGTGCTACCTCGCACACATGAGGGGGGAGGGGGATGGTATTCCATGTGTGGCGAGGTGGCGATGGGAGTGAATTGGGGCAGACAGTGTGAATTGTGTGCATGGGTATATATGTATGTGTCTGTGTATGTATATATATGTGTACATTGAGATGTATAGGTATGTATATTTGCGTGTGTGGACGTGTGTGTGTGTATACATTGTGTATGGGGGTGGGTTGGGCCATTTCTTTCATCTGTTTCCTTGCGCTACCTCGCAAATGCGGGAGACAGCGACAAAGCAAAATAAATATAAATAAATAATGGGGTGTTCAGTGTTGTAAATGGAAATGGTGAAGAGCTTGTAGATTTATGTGCTGAAAAAGGACTGGTGGTTGGGAATACCTGGTTTAAGAAGCGAGATATACATAAGTATACGTATTTAAGTAGGAGAGATGGCCAGAGAACGTTATTGGATTACGTGTTAGTTGACAGGCGTGCGAAAGAGAGACTTGGATGTTAATATGCTGAGAGGTGTAAGTGGAGGGATGTCTGATCATTATCTTGTGGAGGCAAAGGTGAAGATTTGCATGGGTTTTCAGAAAAGAAGAGAGAATGTTAGGGGGAAGAGGGTGGTGAGAGTAAGTGAGCTTGGGAAGGAGACTTGTGTGAGGAAGTACCAGGAGAGACTGAGTACAGAATGGAAAAGGTGAGAACAAAGGAGGTAAGGGGAGTGGGGGAGGAATGGGATGTATTTAGGGAATCAGTGATGGCTTGTGCAAAAGATGCTTGTGGCATGAGAAGTGTGGGAGATGGGTTGATTAGAAAGGGTAGTGAGTGGTGGGATGAAGAAGTAAGATTATTAGTGAAAGAGAAGAGAGAGCCATTTGGACAATTTTTGCAGGGAAAAAATGCAAATGAGTGGGAGATGTATAAAAGAAAGAGACAGGAGGTCAAGAGAAAGGTGCAAGAGGTGAAAAAGAGGGCAAATGAGAGTTGGGGTGAGAGAGTATCATTAAATTTTAGGGAGATGGGGTTGTTAGGGAGGTGAATGCAAGAGTTTTGGAAAGAGGGGCAAGTATGAAGTCTGTTGGGGATGAGAGAGCTTGGGAAGTGAGTCAGTTGTTGTTCGCTGATGATACAGCGCTGGTGGCTGATTCATGTGAGAAACTGCACAAGCTGGTGACTGAGTTTGGTAAAGTGTGTGAAAGAAGAAAGTTAAGAGTAAATGTGAATAAGAGCAAGGTTATTAGGTACAGTAGGGTTGAGGGTCAAGTCAATTGGGAGGTGAGTTTGAATGGAGAAAAACTGGAGGAAGTGAAGTGTTTTAGATATCTGGGAGTGGATCTGGCAGTGGATGGAACCATGGAAGCGGAAGTGGATCATAGGGTGGGGGAGGGGGCGAAAATTCTGGGAGCCTTGAAGAATGTGTGGAAGTCGAGAACATTATCTTGGAAAGCAAAAATGAGTATGTTTGAAGGAATAGTGGTTCCAACAATGTTGTATGGTTGTGAGGCGTGGGCTATGGATAGAGTTGTGCGCAGGAGGATGGATGTGCTGGAAATGAGATGTTTGAGGACAATGTGTGGTGTGAGGTGGTTTGATCGAGTAAGTAACGTAAGGATAAGAGAGATGTGTGGAAATAAAAAGAGCGTGGTTGAGAGAGCAGAAGAGGGTGTTTTGAAATGGTTTGGGCACATGGAGAGAATGAGTGAGGAAAGATTGACCAAGAGGATATATGTGTCGGAGGTGGAGGGAACGAGGAGAAGAGGGAGACCAAATTGGAGGTGGAAAGATGGAGTGAAAAAGATTTTGTGTGATCGGGGCCTGAACATGCAGGACGGTGAAAGGAGGGCAAGGAATAGAGTGAATTGGAGCGATGTGGTATACTGGGGTTGACGTGCTGTCAGTGGATTAAATCGGGGCATGTGAAGCGTCTGGGGTAAACCATGGAAAGCTGTGTAGGTATGTATATTTTGCGTGTGTGGACGTATGTATATACATGTGTATGGGGGTGGGTTGGGCCATTTCTTTCGTCTGTTTCCTTGCGCTACCTCGCAAACGCAGGAGACAGCGACAAAAAAAAAAAAAAAAAAAAAAGATGTTCTGGAAGGATGTAAATAAAGTGCGCAAGACAAGGGAGCAAATGGGAACTTCAGTGAAGGGAGCTAATGGGGAGGTGATATCATGTTGTGGTGATGTGAGAAGAAGATGGAGTGAGTATTTTGAACGTTTGTTGAATGTGTATGATGATAAGAGTGGTAGATATAGGGTGTTTTGGTCGAGGTGGTGTGCAAAGTGAGAGGGTTAGGGAAAATGATTTGGTAAACAGAGAAGATGAGAGGGTTAGGGAAAATGATTTGGTAAACAGAGAAGAGGTAGTAAAAGCTTTGCGGAAGATGAAAGCCGGCAAGGCAGCAGGTTTGGATGGTATTGCAGTGGAATTTATTAAAAGTGAGGGTGACTGTATTGTTGACTGGTTGGTAAGGTTATTTAATGTATGTATGACTCATGGTGAGGTGCCTGAGGATTGGCGGAATGCGTGCATAGTGCCATTGTATAAAGGCAAAGGGGATAAGAGTGAGTACTCGAATTACAGAGGTATAAGTTTGTTGAGTATTCCTGGGAAATTTTTTTTTTTTTTTTTTGCTTTGTCGCTGACTCCTGCGTTTGCGAGGTAGCGCAAGGAAACAGACGAAAGAAATGGCCCATCCCACCCCCATACACGTGTATATACATACGTCCACACACGCAAATATACATACCTACACAACTTTCCATGGTTTACCCCAGACGCTTCACATGCCCTGATTCAATCCACTGATAGCACGTCAACCGTATACCACATCGATCCAATTTACTCTATTCCTTGCCCTCCTTTCACCCTCCTGCATGTTCAGGCCCCGATCACACAAAATACCAGGAATACTCAACAAACTTATACCTCTGTAATTATATGGGAGGGTATTGACTGAGAGGGTGAAGGCATGTACAGAGCATCAGATTGGGGAAGAGCAGTGTGGTTTCAGAAGTGGTAGAGGATGTGTGGATCAGGTGTTTGCTTTGAAGAATGTATGTGAGAAATACTTAGAAAAGCAAAGGGATTTGTATGTAGCATTTATGGATCTGGAGAAGGCATATGATAGAGTTGATAGAGATGCTATGTGGAAGGTACTAAGAATATATGGTGTGGTAGGCAAGTTGTTAGAAGCAGTGAAAAGCTTTTATCGAGGATGTAAGGCTGGTGTACGTGTAGGAAGAGAGGAAAATGATTGGTTCTCAGTGAATGTAAGTTTGCGGCAGGGGTGTTTGATGTCTCCATGCTTGTTTAATTTGTTTATGGATGGGGTTGTTAGGGAGGTGAATGCAAGAGTTTTGGAAAGAGGAGCAAGTATGCAGTCTGTTGTGGATGAGAGAGCTTGGGAAGTGAGTCAGTTGCTGTTTGCTGATGATACAGTGCTGATGGCTGATTCATGTGAGAAACTGCAGAAGCTGGTGACTGAGTTTGGTAAAGTGTGTGAAAGAAGAAAGTTATGAGTAAATGTGAATAAGAGCAAGGTTATTAGGTACAGTAGGGTTGAGGGTCAAGTCAATTGGGAGGTAAGTTTGAATGGAGAAAAACTGGAGGAAGTAAAGTGTTTTAGATACCTGGGAGTGGATCTGGCAGCGGATGGAACCATGGAAGCGGAAGTAGATCATAGGATGGGGGAGGGGGCAAAAATCCTGGGAGCCTTGAAGAATGTGTGGAAGTCGAGAACATTATCTCGGAAAGCAAAAATGGGTATGTTTGAAGGAATAGTGGTTCCAACAATGTTGTATGGTTGCGACGCGTGGGCTATGGATAGAGTAGTGCGCAGGAGGATGGATGTGCTGGAAATGAGATGTTTGAGGACAATGTGTGGTGTGAGGTGGTTTGATCGAGTAAGTAATGTAAGGGTAAGAGAGATATGTGGAAGTAAGAAGAGCATGGTTGAGAGAGCAGAAGAGGGTGTTTTGAAATGGTTTGGGCACATGGAGAGAATGAGTGAGGAAAGATTAACCAAGAGGATATATGTGTCAGAGGTGGAAAGAACGAGGACAAGTGGGAGACCCAATTAGAGGTGGAAAGATGGAGTGAAAAAGATTTTGAGTGGATTTGGCAGTGGATGGAAACATGGAAGCGGAAGTGAATCATAGGGTGGGGGAGGGGGCGAAAATTCTGGATGCCTTGAAGAATGTGTGGAAGTCGAGAACATTATCTCGGAAAGCAAAAATGGGTATGTTTGAAGGAATAGTGGTTCCAACAATGTTGTATGGTTGCGAGGCATGGGCTATGGATAGAGTTGTGCGCAGGAGGGTGGATGTGCTGGAAATGAGATGTTTGAGGACAATACATGGTGTGAGGTGGTTTGATTGAGTAAGTAATGTAAGGGTAAGAGAGATGTGTGGAAATAAAAAGAGTGTGGTTGAGAGAGCAGAAGAGGGTGTTTTGAAATAGTTTGGTCACATGGAGAGAATGAGTGAGGAAAGATTGACCAAGAGGATATATGCGTCAGAGGTGGAGGGAACGAGGAGAAGTGGGAGACCAAATTGTGGGTGGAAAGATGGAGTGAAAACGATTTTGAGTGATCAGGGCCTGAAAATGGAGGAGGGTGAAAGGCATGCAAGGAATAGAGTGAATTGGAATGATGTGGTATACTGGGGTCGACGTGCTGTCAATGGATTGAACCAGGGCATGTGAAGCGTCTGGGGTAAACCATGGAAAGTTCTGTGGGGCCTGAACGTGGAAAGGAAGCTGTGGTTTCAGTGCATTATTACATGACAGCTAGAGACTGAGTGTGAACGAAAGTGGCCTTTGTTGTCTTTTCCTAGCGCAACCTCACGCACATGTGGGGTGAGGTGGTTGTTATTTCATGTGTGGTGGGGTGGCGATGGGAATGAATAAAGGCAGACAGTATGTATTATGTACATGTGTATATATGTATATGTTTGTGTGTGTATATATATGTATACGTTGAGATGTATAGGTATGTATAATTGTGTGTGTGGACGTGTATGTATATTCATGTGTATGTGGGTGTGTTGGGCCATTCTTTCGTCTGTTTCCTTGTACTACCTCGCTAACGCGGGAGACAGCGACAAATTAAAATAAATAATAAGTGATATACTTTTTTTTCAGTATACATTGAACATTTTCAATAATATTGTTCTTTTTCTCATAGTCAAAGTCTTTATTATTGTACTACAGTACTTATTACTTGGCTCTATAATCTTATCTTTTCAACATGATGTTTGAATTCCTTTCTTTTATGATGACTTTATTTAACTTTCTATCACTGATTCCCTTGTTAAGCCATGATATGGTGTCATCAATGTAATATTGATTGCTTCAGTTACTTTCTTGCTCAAATTCATCCTTGTTAGATTATATCTGCTTCATTTCTGCCCATTTGTATATATTTAATGAGAGTTATAGTGAATCTCTTTTTGGTCATTTAATCTTTTCATGTTGCTAACTTAGGTTAAGGGAGAGGAAACGAAAGATATAGAAGGATGGAATGAAAGAATTCAGAGGGATGAGAGGGATACATGGGACAGAATGATTTATTGGATTGATGTTGGTACACAGAGGAGAGAAGTGGGGTCACATGCCGTCATTGTATTTAGCAAGGGCGTATGAAATAGTCAAGGTAAACCATGGAATAGTCGTTAAGGCTTGGCTTTGTGTGGTGGGCTTTGGCTGTAATACATCATAAATGACACCTTAAGGGTGGATCTCTGCAAATGAAATAATTTTTTGTATGTTTCTAATGCAATTTAGTAAAAGTGGGAGAAGCAGTTTTCTATAAAGATAGTTTTGGAGTTAATTTGTTAAGATTTGGATTGAATTGGTAATTAAGATAGATTTTATTGATCAAGACATATTTCTCAAAATTTTCATCAGTTATTAGTGATTCTTGAAGTTTGGAGATTTTGGTTCTGAATTCTGTATTGGTTCATAAATGAAGTGAATTAAGTTTTAAAGGATTTCAGTAATCTGACAACTTTTGTATGTATGTTAACCAATATTAATGAATTATTACATGAAGTTGTAGAAAATGATATGAGAAAACACATACTGAATGGTGAAATCATGTGTGAGCTAAGTTTGTGAAGAGAACAAGATTGTTCAGGCTGCCCTTTAATTTGCTTATATGCTTACAGGTTGACCATATCTCAGAGAAAGACAGATGAGGTGTATTTTGGTGAACTTTATGTTGATCGTGATTATCAGGAAGGCAAACAGAATGGATCTACATGCAAGTAAGTACCTTCTAAGTGATCTCTTATTGTGGGTTGCATTTTATTGTCCTTTGTTGTGTGCCAGAATTGTTAGGGTGTATGGAAGGGATGAGTGAAGAGAGATTGACTAAGAGAATATATATATGGTAGAAGTGGAGGGAACAAAGGGGAGAGGAAAACTGAGAAGGAAATGGAAGGATGGAGTGAGAGGCTTTGAGTTGTTGGAGTCTGGACATGGAAAAATGTTGCGAGATGTGCATGGGATGGAGAGAATTGGAGCATTGTAGTATACAGCGGGAGCCATGCTGTCAGTAGGCTGAACCATGGTGTATGAAGTAGTCATCGAAACCAAGGATAGGGGGCACTGGTTTGAAGCATGATGCATGACATCTAGAGTGGACATAACCGTAGCTTGAATTGAAAAGTGCCTGTACTTCCTGCCCCAGGAGTCACTTCTATCTGTTAAGATACCCTAGGGCTCAGAAAGCCAGATACATCCATTAGTTGGGGCTATAGGTTATAAAGTATAGTGATGTTGCATGTCCATCTTTGTCCATCTATGTGCGGAGAGTGCAGGGCAAGTAATTATTTAGTGTTTGTAGTTTTTGTTTCCTGTAGTTGCATTGTGGGCATGAAGGGCCTTTAGATATGTTGAAATGGTGTTTATATAATTGTAGGGACAGATGATGCCAGCATCGTAAACAGAAAAGTGTGACATGTTTATCTAAGAAGTGTTGCTTCTGATTGGTGTATATATGGTGGGGTGGAGTTCAGAGGATCCTTGTCTTATAAATGCCCGACCTTCAAACAACTGCACTTGCAGACAGGTTCAAAATAGGTATTTAATTCTTATCCCAACATACAATCTGTTAATCATACTTACAAACTGTGGAACTATTTAATGTACATCTTTCTATGTTATAATGTTGCTTTATGTGATGTTCTATTAACTGTATTTACTGTGGTTAACAATCTTTAATACATTATTACAGTCAGGTATATATATTTACTGATTTTTTTCATTTCTTTCTACCTTTTGACTTGTGAACTGGGTCAGGAACGTAACCTGTTTATAAACAGGAGACCCCTTGTATAAGTCTGAGTTGGAAGGGCATTTTTTTAGTGCTTGATGGATTTCGTTTGTGTGTATGTGTTTTGTCAGTGTTATATTTTTTAGAGATGGGGATATCAGTGAGTAAAGCTTGCTAAAGTGTTAGGCAGGGATAAGTTTTCTAATTCATTTGGGGTTGGTGTTTAGTTATGGAGTGGTTTGGATAGAAGGGGTCTAATGCTGTGGCATGATACTGAGTGCCAGGCATATTGAAATAGGTTGTATAAGGAGGATCTCTATTTCATTGTGTAAATGTTGAATGTTTGTGGTTGCTTAGCAGCCAGTGATTGTTCTGAGTGCAGTGTTCTGAGTAAAGTGCCCATGTGTTTTAGTAATTTGAGCTTAATTAGATTTTTTTTTTTTTTTTTTTTTTTTTATACTTTGTCGCTGTCTCCCGCGTTTGCGAGGTAGCGCAAGGAAACAGACGAAAGAAATGGCCCAACCCCCCCCCCATACACATGTACATACACACGTCCACACACGCAAATATACATACCTACACAGCCTTCCATGGTTTACCCCAGACGCTTCACATGCCTTGCTTCAATCCACTGACAGCACGTCAACCCCTGTATACCACATGACTCCAATTCACTCTATTTCTTGCCCTCCTTTCACCCTCCTGCATGTTCAGGCCCCGATCACACAAAATCCTTTTCACTCCATCTTTCCACCTCCAATTTGGTCTCCCTCTTCTCCTCGTTCCCTCCACCTCCGACACATATATCCTCTTGGTCAATCTCTCCTCACTCATTCTCTCCATGTGCCCAAACCATTTCAAAACACCCTCTTCTGCTCTCTCAACCACGCTCTTTTTATTTCCACACATCTCTCTTACCCTTACGTTACTTACTCGATCAAACCACCTCACACCACACATTGTCCTCAAACATCTCATTTCCAGCACATCCATCCTCCTGCGCACATCTCTATCCATAGCCCACGCCTCGCAACCATACAACATTGTTGGAACCACTATTCCCTCAAACATACCCATTTTTGCTTTCCGAGATAATGTTCTCGACTTCCACACATTTTTCAAGGCTCCCAAAATTTTCGCCCCCTCCCCCACCCTATGATCCACTTCCGCTTCCATGGTTCCATCCGCTGACAGATCCACTCCCAGATATCTAAAACACTTCACTTCCTCCAGTTTTTCTCCATTCAAACTCACCTCCCAATTGACTTGACCCTCAACCCTACTGTACCTAATAACCTTGCTCTTATTCACATTTACTCTCAACTTTCTTCTTCCACACACTTTACCAAACTCAGTCACCAGCTTCTGCAGTTTCTCACATGAATCAGCCACCAGTGCTGTATCATCAGCGAACAACAACTGACTCACTTCCCAAGCTCTCTCATCCCCAACAGACTTCATACTTGCCCCTCTTTCCAGGACTCTTGCATTTACCTCCCTTACAACCCCATCCATAAACAAATTAAACAACCATGGAGACATCACACACCCCTGCCGCAAACCTACATTCACTGAGAACCAATCACTTTCCTCTCTTCCTACACGTACACATGCCTTACATCCTCGATAAAAACTTTTCACTGCTTCTAACAACTTGCCTCCCACACCATATATTCTTAATACCTTCCACAGAGCATCTCTATCAACTCTATCATATGCCTTCTCCAGATCCATAAATGCTACATACAAATCCATTTGCTTTTCTAAGTATTTCTCACATACATTCTTCAAAGCAAACACCTGGTCCACACATCCTCTACCACTTCTGAAACCGCACTGCTCTTCCCCAATCTGATGCTCTGTACATGCCTTCACCCTCTCAATCAATACCCTCCCATATAATTTACCAGGAATACTCAACAAACTTATACCTCTGTAATTTGAGCACTCACTCTTATCCCCTTTGCCTTTGTACAATGGCACTATGCACGCATTCCGCCAATCCTCAGGCACCTCACCATGAGTCATACATACATTAAATAACCTTACCAACCAGTCAACAATACAGTCACCCCCTTTCTTAATAAATTCCACTGCAATACCATCCAAACCTGCTGCCTTGCCGGCTTTTATCTTCCGCAAAGCTTTTACTACCTCTTCTCTGTTTACCAAATCATTTTCCCTAACCCTCTCACTTTGCACACCACCTCGACCAAAACACCCTATATCTGCCACTCTGTCATCAGACACATTCAACAAACCTTCAAAATACTCATTCCATCTCCTTCTCACATCACCACTACTTGTTGTCACCTCCCCATTTACGCCCTTCACTGAAGTTCCCATTTGCTCCCTTGTCTTACGCACCCTATTTACCTCCTTCCAGAACATCTTTTTATTCTCCCTAAAATTTACTGATAGTCTCTCACCCCAACTCTCATTTGCCCTTTTTTTCACCTCTTGCACCTTTCTCTTGACCTCCTGTCTCTTTCTTTTATACTTCTCCCACTCAATTGCATTTTTTCCCTGCAAAAATCGTCCAAATGCCTCTCTCTTCTCTTTCACTAATACTCTTACTTCTTCATCCCACCACTCACTACCCTTTCTAAACAGCCCACCTCCCACTCTTCTCATGCCACAAGTATCTTTTGCGCAATCCATCACTGATTCCCTAAATACATCCCATTCCTCCCCCACTCCCCTTACTTCCATTGTTCTCACCTTTTTCCATTCTGTACACAGTCTCTCCTGGTACTTCCCCACACAGGTCTCCTTCCCAAGCTCACTTACTCTCACCACCTTCTTCACCTTAGCCTCCACAAGATAATGATCAGACATCCCTCCAGTTGCACCTCTCAGCACATTAACATCCAAAAGTCTCTCTTTCGCACGCCTGTCAATTAACACGTAATCCAATAACGCTCTCTGGCCATCTTTCCTACTTACATAAGTATACTTATGTATATCTCGCTTTTTAAACCAGGTATTCCCAATCATCAGTCCTTTTTCAGCACATAAATCTACAAGCTCTTCACCATTTCCATTTACAACACTGAACACCCCATGCATACCAATTATTCCCTCAACTGCCACATTACTCACCTTTGCATTCAAATCACCCATCACTATAACCCGGTCTCGTGCATCAAAACCGCTAACACACTCATTTAGCTGCTCCCAAAACACTTGCCTCTCATGATCTTTCTTCTCATGCCCAGGTGCATATGCACCAATAATCACCCACCTCTCTCCATCAACTTTCAATTTTACCCATATTAATCGAGAATTTACTTTCTTACATTCTATCACATACTCCCACAACTCCTGTTTCAGGAGTATTGCTACTCCTTCCCTTGCTCTTGTCCTCTCACTAACCCCTGACTTCACTCCCCAGACATTTCCAAACCACTCTTCCCCTTTACCCTTGAGCTTCGTTTCACTCAGAGCCAAAACATCCAGGTTCCTTTCCTCAAACATACTACCTATCTCTCCTTTTTTCACATCTTGGTTACATCCACACACATTTAGGCACCCCACTCTGAGCCTTCGAGGAGGATGATCACTCCCCGCGTGACTCCTTCTTCTGTTTCCCATTTTAGAAAGTTAATACAAGGAGGGGAGGATTTCCGGCCCCCCGCTCCCGTCCCCTCTAGTCGCTTTCTACGACACGCGAGGAATACGTGGGAAGTATTCTTTCACCCCTATCCCCAGGGATAATATACATATATATATACATATACACACACACACACACACACATACATATATATACATATGAAAAATGTAAGAAACAATTTAGAAAACAAACTTTTAGCTTGAAATGAATGAAAAAAATGAATGTCACATAATGGTTCAACCTCTGGCTATGGAAAAGGAAATGTACAATTTATTCACACAAACGTCAATAGCAGTTCTCATCAATTTCACCACTGTGTCAATAAGCTTCAATGTCTAAGCTACATTTTTTTCCAACTTAATTAGATACTCTGTTATATTTTATACTAAATTAGATAGAGAAAATCTGAAGATTAAGAGAAAGAAGAAAGTGATGAAGTAAATAAGGAAAGTGTATTGTGTAAGTAGATGTGTAAATATGCAAAGGTTATGATGGTTGTTGGAGAATCTACTTAAGGTACTGACTTTTGCTGGTTAAAAATTTGAAAAGATAAGCTGGCTACGTAGAAGTAAACTCATTTCTGGCATCGAAAGGGTATTGTTACTATGCATCACTTGCGAGAGGTTACACTGCAAGCGAAGTCATGTTCAGTGAGGCTGTACCATCCTCATTGAATAGATAAGAGCAAACTTGCTTTGAGGACCATGTTGCTCTGGAGTACATCATATCCTTGCTCCTACAGGGAGTATAGCTTTAAGATTCAGGAACCTTATAAAAGGTGTCTTGTGGTTGTATAATTTGTTGGTTATTAGAATTGCTGTTGATTTGCAGTACATGCATCAAAATGCAGGTGAAGTACTGTATGATTAGGATCATTAGACTGGAATAGTATAGCAGAGGAAAAATACTATTTTATCTTCAGATTTAAATTTTTTGTTCTGTATTTTCAAGCAAAATATATCAAAAGGAAATTTTTTCTTGTGTTGTTCGATAACTAACATTCTAATAGTAGTCATACTTTACAGATTTCAACTAGGAACACAGCAACAGGTTTGCCGTTACATTCAGCAGTTTAAGGAGATATTCACCGAAGATTGGCGCAAAAGTGTCAAGATTACACAAAGAGTATGTATTACACAAAGCTTTTGATTCTTTGAACGTCCTTTTTTTTTTATATCGTATGCTCTCATTTTTATTGCTAAATGTATCAAGACTTTACTTAAACAATAAGAAACAATAAGTTGACTACTTCTTCCATTGAATTGCCAGTCTACATTTTTGTCATTTCCATTACACTCATAATTGAAATAACAGATGATAGTGAATGTGCTCAATTTCTATTTTTGTGTAGCAAATAAGCCAAGACCCTCATATAAAGCAGGATTGTAGGAGATACTGTGATGTACATTCATCTTTGTAAATTAAAGTACAGAATCAGCTGTAATACTCATAATAAATGCTTAAGGATGGTCCTTGTTGGCTTATGTTTTAGTTATGTATCCAAGCTTTTAAAAATTTCAGAGAGAGAGAGAGAGAGAGAGAGAGAGAGAGAGAGAGAGAGAGAGAGAGCAGTATTTCGCTGCTGGGAAAAAAAAGCATTGAAAATATGAAGATAATGTACAAGCAAAGGGGAGGGGGAAGCAGAATGTGAAGGGGCCTGGCCCCTAGGTGATATATGCGTTTATTAAGTTTGAATGTGCAAAGTTGTAGGAATTTAATAGGGCTTGGGAGTGGAAGTTTCCCCATGTTTAAAACGAATGCTCTTAGAGTGCTACCAACTCCATGGAATCAAATTCTTACAATTATTATGCTCTTTTCAGATCCTGTTATTAAGGGAGTGAGTGGCAAAGGTTGAGGAAGTGAATAAATGTAGCTTAATTTTACTGTATTAAAGTGCAAATTTGACTTAACAAAAAGAGTAAAGTTCTAATGTAACCAAAAGGCAACACTGTCATTGTCATCTAGGTATTGAACTTCTCATGGTTGAAGCTATTTTTGTGCTAGTAAACTTCATTACTCTTACTAGCAGTACACTGGGGGCTTAAATGAAGACATTTAACACTGCATGGACTAAGAATTTAGAGGTTTTAAAATTGCACAAGAATTAGACAGAAAAGCTAGGACAAATCTGTCAGCAAGCACTTACAAAGCCAGATACTTTAAAAATTTTTGTTTCAGGTAGGACTGCAGTCTGTTGTGGAGTGAAAAAAGGAATGTACCAAGACCAGTTAGTCATAACAAGAGCCATGAAGATGAGACAAGTGGGAGAGGTGAAAAGGGAACCACCAAAAAACATGTTGGGAGTGTTTTGGGAAATTGTTAAAGAGCAAGACTAGAAGTTAACACAAGTAGAGTAGGAATTAAAAGAAATTGAGGAATTAATGCAAGGATCATGAAGGGTGTAATGGGATGGGAGAGGAACTAAAGACCGAAAGATGGATTAAAAGAGCACAAACACAAATTTACATAGGATGAGGGAATTCAGAGGATACATAACGAGAAGTAGAACAAGTCAAGAGATATTCTAGATCCCTGAGAGAATGTTGAACAGGAAGAATTGCCCAATACACCACTTACAAAAACTCTTGAAAATAAAGAGTAGATAGGGTACCATAAGCAGTTTCTGGGCTGCTTAGCAGACTGTGATCATGATGACTGATGCAGTGGGACAGTAATCTGGGGTTATAACAGAAGAGCTCAAGGGATTGGACAAACCTATAGATAGAATGACAGTTAGAGAAAATTACTGGTCCAAAAGGTAAATTTAGAAAAGTGCAGAGCATATAAGATCAGTGTTTACAAAAAAGGTTTTAGAGAAATCCAGAATTATAGAGGGTGATGAAACAAAACTGTTGGACTTTGTCATATAATGGGTAGCACCTTATGTACCATAAAGTGGGTAGCACTAAAGGTAGATTCATAAACCAGGAGGCTGTGGAATTGTCAGGTGCAATTTCATTGATAAAGGAAAAAGAATTTGTTATGCTGAAGACATAAGAGGATGGCCAGTTATGGCGACCTTTTCCTTGGAGACATCAAACCTGGAAATTAGGCAGGCAGAGAATTTTGAAAACAAGGCAGAATTCTCCAAGGTATTCTCCAAATTTGATAGACCAAGGGAAGAGAGGAAGAAAAGCATAGAGTAAAGTCATGTGGCAAATAAATGAGCTGCCAAATCAAAAGGATGCAACACTCCCACCAGCCCTGCAGAGAGATCAGAAATGTTAGATGATTGACAGGATAGGGTCAAAGTACTGTATACAAATGCTGATGGATTAGTAGTAAATGGTAAAATACACCTAATGTTGAGTTGAGGAAAGAGCCTATTAAAGAGATAAGATCTCACCTGTTCTGGCTTGTTGCAGCATTCCTGAACAACTGTACAATGGTAACAATGAAGAAACAATCAGGATTGTACTGGAAGCAGCAAAACACACACTTCTTATGGATGGGAGTGATAATAGGGAATTTCAATAATAAAGAGATTGAATGGAAAAAATTTTGATTCTTATAGTGATAGGGGATCATGGAGGCAAGTTTTCTGAATGTATAGGGTAAGTTCTTATACCTACATACATGTCAGTGAACATACTAGAATGAGAGGGACTGATATACCATCATAACTGTACTTTATTTTCACACATAATAGCATGGATATTGGGAATATTATATATATTATGCAACAGATGGAATAAGGTGATTACGTAATGTTCAGGTTTGACAGTGTTTAAGTGAGGAAGAAAAAAGAGCAGAGGAGAGATAGGAAGTAAAGAGGAGACATAATTGTGGAAACTACACAGACCTCAACAATTTCTTTGGGAACATAGACTGCCTCACCCACTCATGGACTGCTGGCATTCGCTCTACAAACATACAGTTTCTCCTTATTACACATAATGACAATACTTACAACTAGTTCATTCTATATAACTAGATTTTCCTGCAGTGAGTGCGATGTGCTAGCTCCGCATTTTGGCAAAATGGTAGGAGCAATAGAAGGAGGCAGTAGGTAAGAACATTAAGACAGGAACATTAGGCAGAAGTTGGTAGGAACATAAGATAGAAGCAGTTGGTAGAAGTAATATGTTGAAACAATTGGTAGGCACATTAAGTAGTAGTTGGTAGGAACATTAGGTAGGAGTCTCTAGAAACACTGTGCAAGAGATGCCCTTTGAGAGTGACTTGTTGAGCATTAAAGGTGAAGAAGGAGCACTGATGTTCACCAGTTATGGAGATGCTTTTGCCTTGGCCATCCCCTTGAGGGAGTTCCTGAAGGAAGCAGGCAACAGAGATACATATAGATTGATAGAACATAGACTGGGAAAGGAGGTCTGCAGCCTAGAACCAAGGCATTGTAGTGAGAGGTTCTTTGAAATTTATAATGAATGGAAAGGAATGTGGTATGACTATCCTCAAATATGGAAGGAATGTTAAGAAAGTGGGAAGAATGTTTTACTAGAAGATGTCAAAAAGCAAAGAAGCTTCAAGATTTGCATTGGCAAAGATATAGGTGACACTCCAGCCAGCTTTTGCGCTGCCTCGCAAGCGCGGGAGACAGCGACAAAGTATAATAAATAAATAAATAAAGAGAGCAAGGAATGAGTATAGTAGGTTAAGAAAGGAGGAAAAGAGAACTTTGAAAAAATATTGTGGGTAAGGCAGAAGAAAAAACAAAACTGATCCATGAATTCATCAGGAATAGACTGTCAGTTAAAGAACAGCTAATTAGGCTTAGAGATTCAGAGGGAAGAATTTTATATGATTATGTAAGGATATGTGAAGAACTGAATGAATGTTCCAAAGTCTATTCCATCACCACTACAACTATAAACAAATTAAAGAGCCACAGTGACATCACGCACCCCTGCCACAGATCATCCTTCACTTAGAACCATATACTTTCTTACATGCCTTACACACATCTCTATCAAACATAACCATATGCTTTGTGCAGATCCATAAATGCCACTCACAAATCCCTCTTTTCTCTAAATGTTTCTCATGCTTATTCTTTAAAACAAATACCTGATCCAGACATCCTCTGCTACTTCTGAAACAACAATGTTCCTACCTAATATGATGATCTGTACATACCTTCACCCTCTCAGTCACTATTCCCCCATATAACTTACCTGGTACATTCAACAAACTTATACCTAGGGAGTTCCTCCATTACACAGCATCACTATAGATGCATTCCGCCAATTCTCGGGCACCTCATCATGGTGCACACAGACTTTAAAAGTCATATATATATATATATATATATATATATATATATATATATTTTTTTTTTTTTTTTATACTTTGTCGCTGTCTCCCGCGTTTGCGAGGTAGCGCAAGGAAACAGACGAAAGAAATGGCCCAACCCACCCCCATACACATGTATATACATACGTCCACACACGCAAATATACATACCTACACAGCTTTCCATGGTTTACCCCAGACGCTTCACATGCCTTGATTCAATCCACTGACAGCACGTCAACCCCGGTATACCACATCACTCCAATTCACTCTATTCCTTGCCCTCCTTTCACCCTCCTGCATGTTCAGGCCCCGATCACACAAAATCTTTTTCACTCCATCTTTCCACCTCCAGTTTGGTCTCCCTCTTCTCCTCGTTCCCTCCACCTCCGACACATATATCCTCTTGGTCAATCTTTCCTCACTCATTCTCTCCATGTGACCAAACCATTTCAAAACACCCTCTTCTCCTCTCTCAACCACGCTCTTTTTATTTCCACACATCTCTCTTACCCTTACGTTACTTACTCGATCAAACCACCTCACACCACACATTGTCCTCAAACATCTCATTTCCAGCACATCCATCCTCCTGCGCACAACTCTATCCATAGTCCACGTCTCGCAACCATACAACATTGTTGGAACCACTATTCCTTCAAACATACCCATTTTTGCTTTCCGAGATAATGTTCTCGACTTCCACACATTCTTCAAGGCTCCCAGAATTTTCGCCCCCTCCCCCACCCTATGATCCACTTCCGCTTCCATGTTTCCATCCGCTGCCAGATCCACTCCCAGATATCTAAAACACTTCACTTCCTCCAGTTTTTATCCATTCAAACTCACCTCCCAATTGACTTGACCCTCAACCCTACTGTACCTAATAACCTTGCTCTTATTCACATTTACTCTTAACTTTCTTCTTTCACACACTTTACCAAACTCCGTCACCAGCTTCTGCAGTTTCTCACATGAATCAGCCACCAGCGCTGTATCATCAGCGAACAACAACTGACTCACTTCCCAAGCTCTCTCATCCCCAACAGACTTCATACTTGCCCCTCTTTCCAAAACTCTTGCATTCACCTCCCTAACAACCCCATCCATAAACAAATTAAACAACCATGGAGACATCACACACCCCTGCCGCAAACCTACATTCACTGAGAACCAATCACTTTCCTCTCCTCCTACACGCACACATGCCTTACATCCTCGATAAAAACTTTTCACTGCTTCTAACAACTTGCCTCCCACACCATATATTCTTAATACCTTCCACAGAGCATCTCTATCAACTCTATCATATGCCTTCTCCAGATCCATAAATGCTACATACAAATCCATTTGCTTTTCTAAGTATTTCTCACATACATTCTTCAAAGCAAACACCTGATCCACACATCCTCTACCACTTCTGAAACCACACTGCTCTTCCCCAATCTGATGCTCTGTACATGCCTTCACCCTCTCAATCAATACCCTCCCATATAATTTGCCAGGAATACTCAACAAACTTATACCTCTGTAATATGAGCACTCACTCTTATCCCCTTTGCCTTTGTACAATGGCACTGTGCACGCATTCCGCCAATCCTCAGGCACCTCACCATGAGTCATACATACATTAAATAACCTTACCAACCAGTCAACAATACAGTCACCCCCTTTTTTAATAAATTCCACTGCAATACCATCCAAACCTGCTGCCTTGCGGGCTTTCATCTTCCGCAAAGCTTTTACTACCTCTTCTCAGTTTACCAAATCATTTTCCCTAACCCTCGCACTTTGCACACCACCTCGACCAAAACACCCTATATCTGCCACTCTATCATCAAACACTCTATATATATATATATATATATATATATATATATATATATATGTATATTTTTTTTTTTTTTTTTGCTTTGTCACTGTCTCCCGCGTTTGCGAGGTAGCGCAAGGAAACAGACGAAAGAAATGGCCCAACCCACCCCCATACACATGTATATACATACGTCCACACACGCAAATATACATACCTACACAGCTTTCCATGGTTTACCCCAGACGCTTCACATGCCTTGATTCAATCCACTGACAGCACGTCAACCCCGGTATACCTCATCGCTCCAATTCACTCTATTCCTTGCCCTCCTTTCACCCTCCTGCATGTTCAGGCCCCGATCACACAAAATCTTTTTCACTCCATCTTTCCACCTCCAATTTGGTCTCTCTCTTCTCCTCGTTCCCTCCACCTCCGACACATATATCCTCTTGGTCAATCTTTCCTCACTCATTCTCTCCATGTGCCCAAACCATTTCAAAACACCCTCTTCTGCTCTCTCAACCACGCTCTTTTTATTTCCACACATCTCTCTTACCCTTACGTTACTTACTCGATCAAACCACCTCACACCACACATTGTCCTCAAACATCTCATTTCCAGCACATCCACCCTCCTGCGCACAACTCTATCCATAGTCCACGCCTCGCAACCATACAACATTGTTGGAACCACCATTCCTTCAAACATACCCATTTTTGCTTTCCGAGATAATGTTCTCGACTTCCACACATTCTTCAAGGCTCCCAGAATTTTCGCCCCCTCCCCCACCCTATATATATATATATATATATATATATATATATATTTACATATATATATATATATATATATATATATATATATATATATATATATATATATATATATATATATTTTTGCTTTGTCGCTGTCTCCCGCGTTTGCGAGGTAGCGCAAGGAAACAGACGAAAGAAATGGCCCAACCCACCCCCATACACAATGTACACACACACACGCCCACACACGCAAATATACATACCTATACATCTCAATGTACACATATATATACACACACAGACACATACATATATACCCATTCACACAATTCACACTGTCTGCCCCTATTCATTCCCATCGCCACCTTGCCACACATGGAATACCATCCCCCTCCCCCCTCATGTGTGAGAGGTAGCACTAGGAAAAGACAACAAAGGCCCCATTCGTTCACACTCAGTCCCCAGCTGTCACGCAATAATGCCCGAAACCACAGCTCCCTTTCCACATTCAGGCCCCACACAACTTTCCATGGTTTACCCCAGACGCTTCACATGCCCTGATTCAATCCACTGACAGCACGTCAACCCCGGTATACCACATCGATCCAATTCACTCTATTCCTTGCCCGCCTTTCACCCTCCTGCATGTTCAGGCCCTGATCACACAAAATCTTTTTCACTCCATCTTTCCACCTCCAATTTGGTCTCCCACTTCTCCTCGTTCCCTCCACCTCCGACACATATATCCTCTTGGTCAATCTTTCCTCACTCATTCTCTCCATGTGACCAAACCATTTCAAAACACCCTCTTCTGCTCTCTCAACCACGCTCTTTTTATTTCCACACATCTCTCTTACCCTTACATTACTTACTCGATCAAACCACCTCACACCACACACTGTCCTCAAACATCTCATTTCCAGCACATCCACCCTCCTGTGCACAACTCTATCCATAGGCCACACCTCGCAACCATACAACATTGTTGGAACCACTATTCCTTCAAACATACCCATTTTTGCTTTCCGAGATAATGTTCTCGACTTCCACACATTCTTCAAGGCTCCCAGAATTTTTGCCCCCTCCCCCACCCTATGATCCACTTCCGCTTCCATGGTTCCATCCGCTGCCAGATCCACTCCCAGATATCTAAAAACTTCACTTCCTCCAGTTTTTCTCCATTCAAACTCACCTCCCAATTGAATTGACCCTCAACCCTACTGTACCTAATAACCTTGCCCTTATTCACATTTACTCTTAACTTTCTTCTTTCACACACTTTACCAAACTCAGTCACCAGCTTCTGCAGTTTCTCACATGAATCAGCCACCAGCGCTGTATCATCAGCGAACAACAACTGACTCACTTCCCAAGCTCTCTCATCCCCAACAGACTTCATACTTGCCCCTCTTTCCAAAACTCTTGCATTCACCTCCCTAACAACTCCATCCATAAACAAATTAAACAACCATAGAGACATCACACACCCCTGCCGCAAACTTACATTCACTGAAAACTAATCACTTTTCTCTCTTCCTACACGTACACATGCCTTACATCCTTGATAAAAGCTTTTCACTGCTTCTAACAACTTGCCTCCCATGCCATATATTCTTAGTACTTTCCACAGAGCATCTCTATCAACTCTATCATATGCCTTCTCCAGATCCATGTATGCTACATACAAATCCATTTGCTTTTCTAAGTATTTCTCACATACATTCTTCAAAGCAAACACCTGATCCACACATCCTCTACCACTTCTGAAACCACACTGCTCTTCCCCAGTCTGATGGTCTGTACATGCCTTCACCCTCTCAATCAATACCCTCCCATATAATTTACCAGGAATACTCAACAAACTTATACCTCTGTAATATGAGCACTCACTCTTATCCCGTTTGCCTTTGTACAATGGCTCTATGCACGCATTCCGCCAATCCTCAGGCACCTCACCATGAATCATTATATTTTATTTTATTATACTTTGTCGCTGTCTCCCGCATTTGCGAGGTAGCACAAGGAAACAGACGAAAGAAATGGCCCAACCCCCCCCACACACGCATATACACACGTCCACACACGCAAATATACACACCTACGCAGCTTTCCATGGTTTACCTCAGACGCTTCACATGCCTTGATTCAATCCACTGACAGCACGTCAACCCCGGTATACCACATCGCTCCAATTCACTCTATTCCTTGCCCTCCTTTCACCCTCCTGCATGTTCAGGCCCCGATCACACAAAATCTTTTTCACTCCATCTTTCCACCTCCAATTTGGTCTCCCTCTTCTCCTCGTTCCCTCCACCTCCGACACATATATCCTCTTGGTCAATCTTTCCTCACTCATTCATTCCATGTGCCCAAACCACTTCAAAACACCCTCTTCTGCTCTCTCAACCACGCTCTTTTTATTTCCACACATCTCTCTTACCCTTACGTTACTCACTCGATCAAACCACCTCACACCACACATTGTCCTCAAACATCTCATTTCCAGCACATCCATCCTCCTGCGCACAACTCTATCCATAGCCCACGCCTCGCAACCATACAACGTTGTTGGAACCACTATTCCTTCAAACATACCCATTTTTGCTTTCCGAGATAATGTTCTCGACTTCCACACATTCTTCAAGGCCCCCAGAATTTTCGCCCCCTCCCCCACCCTATGATCCACTTCTGCTTCCATGGTTCCATCCGCTGCCAGATCCACTCCCAGATATCTAAAACACTTCACTTCCTCCAGTTTTTATCCATTCAAACTCACCTCCCAATTGACTTGACCCTCAACCCTACTGTACCTAATAACCTTGCTCTTATTCACATTTACTCTTAACTTTCTTCTTCCACACACTTTACCAAACTCAGTCACCAGCTTCTGCAGTTTCTCACATGAATCAGCCACCAGCGCTGTATCATCAGCGAACAACAACTGACTCACTTCCCAAGCTCTTTCATCCCCAACAGACTTCATACTTGTCCCTCTTTCCAAAACTCTTGCATTTACCTCCCTAACAACCCCATCCATAAACAAATTAAACAACCATGGAGACATCACACACCCCTGCCGCAAACCTACATTCACTGAGAACCAATCACTTTCCTCTCTTCCTACACGTACACATGCCTTACATCCTCGATAAAAACTTTTCACTGCTTCTAACAACTTTCCTCCCACACCATATATTCTTAATACCTTCCACAGAGCATCTCTATCAACTCTATCATACGCCTTCTCCAGATCCATAAATGCTACATACAAATCCATTTGCTTTTCTAAGTATTTCTCACATACATTCTTCAAAGCAAACACCTGATCCACACATCCTCTACCACTTCTGAAACCACACTGCTCTTCCCCAATCTGATGCTCTGTACATGCCTTCACCCTCTCAATCAATACCCTCCCATATAATTTACCAGGAATAGTCAACAAACTTATACCTCTGTAATTTGAGCACTCACTCTTA
This sequence comes from Panulirus ornatus, assembly GCF_036320965.1. Taxonomy (NCBI): domain Eukaryota; kingdom Metazoa; phylum Arthropoda; class Malacostraca; order Decapoda; family Palinuridae; genus Panulirus; species Panulirus ornatus. The sequence goes on from NC_092285.1 coordinate 15,647,529, forward strand.
TCCCCTTTGCCTTTGTACAATGGCACTATGCACGCATTCCGCCAATCCTCAGGCACCTCACCATGAGTCATACATACATTAAATAACCTTACCAACCAGTCAACAATACAGTCACCCCCTTTTTTAATAAATTCCACTGCAATACCATCCAAACCTGCTGCCTTGCCGGCTTTCATCTTCCACAAAGCTTTCACTACCTCTTCTCTGTTTACCAAATCATTCTCCCTAACCCTCTCACTTTGCACACCACCTCGACCAAAACACCCTATATCTGCCACTCTATCATCAAACACATTCAACAAACCTTCAAAATACTCACTCCATCTCCTTCTCACATCACCACTACTTGTTATCACCTCCCCATTTGCGCCCTTCACTGAAGTTCCCACCTGCTCCCTTGTCTTACGCACTCCATTTACCTCCTTCCAGAACATCTTTTTATTCTCCCTAAAATTTAATGCTACTCTCTCACCCCAACTCTCATTTGCCCTTTTTTTTCACCTCCTGCACCTTTCTCTTGACCTCCCGTCTCCTTCTTTTATACATCTCCCACTCAATTGCATTTTTTCCCTGCAAAAATCGTCCAAATGCCTCTCTATTCTCTTTCACTAATACTCTTACTTCTTCATCCCACCACTCACTACCCTTTCTAATCAACCCACCTCCCACTCTTCTCATGCCACAAGCATCTTTTGCGCAATCCATCACTGATTCCCTAAATACATCCCATTCCTCCCCCACTCCCCTTACTTCCATTGTTCTCACCTTTTTGCATCCTGTACTCAGTCTCTCCTGGTACTTCCTCACACAGGTCTCCTTCCCAAGCTCACTTACTCTCACCACCCTCTTCACCCCAACATTCACTCTTCTTTTCTGAAAACCCATACAAATCTTCACCTTAGCCTCCACAAGATAATGATCAGACATCCCTCCAGTTGCACCTCTCAGCACATTAACATCCAAAAGTCTCTCTTTCGCACGCCTGTCAATTAACACGTAATCCAATAACGCTCTCTGGCCATCTCTCCTACTTACATAAGTATACTTATGTATATCTCGCTTTTTAAACCAGGTATTCCCAATCATCAGTCCTTTTTCAGCACATAAATCTACAAGCTCTTCACCATTTCCATTTACAACACTGAACACCCCATGTATACCAATTATTCCCTCAACTGCCACATTACTCACTTTTGCATTCAAATCACCCATCACTATAACCCGGTCTCGTGCATCAAAACCACTAACACACTCATTCAGCTGCTCCCAAAACACTTGCCTCTCATGATCTTTCTTCTCATGCCCAGGTGCATATGCACCAATCATCACCCACCTCTCTCCATCAATTTTCAGTTTTACCCATGTTAATCGAGAATTTACTTTCTTACACTCTATCACATACTCCCACAACTCCTGTTTCAGGAGTATTGCTACTCCTTCCCTTGCTCTTGTCCTCTCACTAACCCCTGACTTTACTCCCCAGACATTCCCAAACCACTCTTCCCCTTTACCCTTGAGCTTCGTTTCACTCAGAGCCAAAACATCCAGGTTCCTTTCCTCAAACATACTACCTATCTCTCCTTTTTTCACATCTTGGTTACATCCACACACATTTAGGCACCCCACTCTGAGCCTTCGAGGAGGATGAGCACTCCCCACATGACTCCTTCTTCTGTTTCCCATTTTAGAAAGTTAATACAAGGAGGGGAGGATTTCTGGCCCCCCGCTCCCGTCCCCTCTAGTCGCTTTCTACGACACGCGAGGAATACGTGGGAAGTATTCTTTCACCCCTATCCCCAGGGATAATATACATATATATATACATATACACATACACACACATACACATACATACGCACATATACACACACACACATACATATATATACATATACACATACACACACATACACATACATACGCACATATACACACACACACACATACATATATATACATATGAAAATGTAAGAAACAATTTAGAAAACTGAAACTTCTAGCTTGAAATGAATAAAAAAAAATGAATGTCACATAATGGTTCAACCTCTGGCTATGGAAAAAAGGAAATGTATAATTTATTTACACAAACGTCAATAGCAGTTCTCATCAATTTAACCACTGTATCAATAAGCTTCAATGTCTAAGCTACATTTTTCTCCAATGCCTTCTCTAGATCCATATATGCTACATACAAATCCATTTGCTTTTCTAAGTATTTCTCACATACATTCTTCAAAGCAAACACCTGATCCACACATCCTCTACCACTTCTGAAACCACACTGCTCTTCCCCAGTCTGATGCTCTGTACATGCCTTCACCCTCTCAATCAATACCCTCCCATATAATTTACCAGGAATACTCAACAAACTTATACCTCTGTAATATGAGCACTCACTCTTATCCCGTTTGCCTTTGTACAATGGCTCTATGCACGCATTCCGCCAATCCTCAGGCACCTCACCATGAATCATACATACATTAAATAACCTTACCAACCAGTCAACAATACAGTCACCCCCTCTGAAGTACTATTCCTTCAAACATACCCAATTTTTTTGCTTCCCGAAATACCATTCTCTACTTCCACACATTCTTCATTGTTTCCAGGACCTTCGTGCCCCCTTCCACCTGTGACTCACTTTCATGGTTCCATTTGCATCTTAATCCTCTCCCAGATTTTTAAAACACTTCATTTCCTCCAATTTTTCTCCATTCAAACTTACTTCCCAATTTACCCTTTCCTCAACCCTTCTGAACCTAATTACCTTGCTCTTGTTCTCATTCACTCTCAACTTTCTCCTTTCACACGCTTTTCTAAACTCAATCACCAACTTTTGAAGTTTATCCCTCGAGTCAGCCACCAGAGTTGTGTCATCAGCAAAGAACAACTTACTCACTTCCCAGGCCTTCTCGTCCCCAACAAACTGCATACCTACCCTCTCTCCTAAACTCTTGCATATACCTCCCTAATCACCCCATCCGTTAAGAAATTAAACAACTATGGAGACATCACACAACCCTGCCGCAGACTTACCTTTACTGGGAACCAATCACTTTCCTCTCTTCTTACTCATACACATGCTAACATCCCTGATAAAAACTACTCTGCTTCTAGCCGCTTACCTCCCTCACCGTATGCTCTTAAGACCTTCCACAAAGCATCTCTATCAACCCTATCATATTTCTTCTCCAGATCCATAAATGTTACATATAAATTCATCTTTTTTTCAAAGTATTTCTCACATAAATTCTTCAAAGCAAACACCTGATCCACACATGTGTTACCACTTCTTTAACCACACTGGTCTTCCCCAGTCTGATGCTCTGTATATGCCTTCACCTTCTCAGTCACTACCTTCCCATACAATTTCCCAGTAATACTCAACAAACTTATGCCTCATTTGTTTGAACACTCACCTTTATCCCCTTTGCCTTTGTACAATGGCACTATACACACACGCACATTCCGCCAATCCTCAGGCACCTCAGCATGATCTGTGCATACATTAGATATCCTTACCAGCCAATCAACAACACAATCTTCCCCTTTCTTAAGAAATTCAACTGCAGTAGTATCCAAACCTACCACCTTGCCGGATTTCATCTTCTACAATGCTTTCACTATCTCTTATTTATATATATATATTATACTTAATCACTGTTTCCTGCATCAGCGAGGTAGTGCCATGAAATAGATGAAGAATGTCCAATCCACTCATATATACCTGGGGATAGTGGAGAAAGAGTACTTCCCATGTATTCCCTATCCACATCCAGGCCCCTCAGACCTTTTCATGGTTTATCCTAGATGCTTCACATGCCCTAGTTCAGTCCATTTTTTTTTTTTTTTTGTAGGTTGCAGGGCAGGCAGCATACTCAACATTTATGCCAGGTAGCCGTGATAAAAAAGATGTGGAATTGCTTAAACAGTCCTCTGCACAACAGTCTGGACAACAGCAGTCGCAGCAAACACAACAACAATCACAACAGCAACCACAGGCTCAGCAGCCAATACAACAGGTGAGATGATTGGAGAGTTCCCTTAGAATGTCTTACATCATTTTTTTCATTATTTATATGATGTGAAAGGTGAGTGATTAAGAGAGAAGAGGTGGTGAGAGCCATGCTGAGATGAAATGTGTAAAGTTGACTGGAGTGGATGGTATAGTAAGTGAATTTCTTAAAAAAGGGGATGAGTTTTCCTTAATTGGGTAGTTTGCAAATGTCAAGGGCAGGGGGTGATGTGATCACAATTTTTAAGTTTTTGAAACATGTAAATATAATTCTATGAGAGATGTGGGGAAAGAGCAGCCAAAAAACATAAAATGAAATTAAGAAACTTGTTTAGAAAAAATTTAAGGAAGTGGTTGAATGGAATTAGATTACTGAGAACATGGTTAATGCAGTCAGCATATGTAAGTTTAAGGAGTTATTTGATAATGAAAAATTTTCAAGAGAATGGGCCCCATGAGTGTAAGATATCCACCCCTACAACACAACTAGGTAATATCACACAACTCTCATAGTTGTATAGGCATTAGATGTCAATAAAGCATATGTCACTTTACTGTATAAGTGTTTGTACATTTTGCAGTGTGTTACAAGACTGCTTGCTCAAGTATACATCTTGAGTGAACATTCACATTTAACAAGGTTTTTTTCATTGGGAGTATAGTCTCATCAAAGAACTTCTTACTCCAAAGGAGTCTACATTTTCCTGCTACTAAAAGTAGTGCAGCCTTGGGTTGCTGGAGCTTTTAGACTGGTTCTGGGTAACACAAGGACTCTTACACAGAAATTGGTCCTGGATTGATTATAGGTGGATGAATATGTTTTACCTTTCTTCTTGTGCATATCGTTGTTTCTTTCATTGACTCTAGTTGTGTCCTTCGTGTCCCCTGCACATTGCATCACTCATATGGGTGTGCATTTTCACCTGTAATTACCTTTGGTCAGCTTATATGTCTTTTGATATGCTGTGGACGAAATGAAGTGTTTTAGATATCTGGGAGTGGACTTAGCAGCAAATAGAACCATGGAATCGGAAGTGAGTCACAGGGTGGGGGAAGGGGCAAAGGTTCTTGGAGTGATGAAGAGTGTGTGGAAAGAGAGAACCTTATCTCGGAGAGCAAAAATGGGTATGTTTGAAGGAATAGTGGTTCCAACAATGTTGTATGGTTGCGAGGCGTGGGCTATGGATAGACTATATATTGTCCCTGGGGATAGGGGAGGAAGAGTGCTTCCCACGTGTTCCCTGCGTGTCGTAGAGGGTGACTGGAAGGGAAGGGAGCGGGGGGCTGGAAATCCTCCCCTCTTGTTTTTTTTTTTCCAAAAGAAGGAACAGAGAAGGGGGCCAGGTGAGGATATTCCCTCAAAGGCCCAGTCCTCTGTTCTTAATGCTACCTCGCTATTGCGGGAAATGGCGAATAGTATGAAAGAAAGAAATATATATATTGACTCACTTTTTATTACCACACATCTCTCTTACCCTTTCATTACTTACTTGATCAGACCAAAAATAAGGCCACGAATTTGGCCTTTTTTGTCCTTGCCCGGCGCTTCCTCGCTGGAGGGTGGCAGATGCTATTTCATGTTTGGTGGGGTGTTAATGGGAATGGATGAAGGCAGCAAGTATGAATATGTACTTTTGTATATTTTTTTTTTTTTTTTTTTATACTTTGTCGCTGTCTCCCGCGTTTGCGAGGTAGCGCGAGGAAACAGACGAAAGAAATGGCCCAACCCCCATACACACGTACATACACACGTCCACACACGCAAATATACATACCTACACAGCTTTCCATGGTTTACCCCAGACGCTTCACATGCCTTGATTCAATCCACTGACAGCACGTCAACCCCTGTATACCACATCGCTCCAATTCACTCTATTCCTTGCCCTCCTTTCACCCTCCTGCATGTTCAGGCCCCGATCACACAAAATCTTTTTCACTCCATCTTTCCACCTCCAATTTGGTCTCCCTCTTCTCCTCGTTCCCTCCACCTCCGACACATATATCCTCTTGGTCAATCTTTCCTCACTCATTCTCTCCATGTGCCCAAACCATTTCAAAACACCCTCTTCTGCCCTCTCAACCACGCTCTTTTTATTTCCACACATCTCTCTTACCCTTACGTTACTTACTCGATCAAACCACCTCACACCACACATTGTCCTCAAACATCTCATTTCCAGCACATCCATCCTCCTGCGCACAACTCTATCCATAGCCCACGCCTCGCAACCATACAACATTGTTGGAACCACTATTCCTTCAAACATACCCATTTTTGCTTTCCGAGATAATGTTCTCGACTTCCACACATTTTTCAAGGCTCCCAAAATTTTCGCCCCCTCCCCCACCCTATGATCCACTTCCGCTTCCATGGTTCCATCCGCTGACAGATCCACTCCCAGATATCTAAAACACTTCACTTCCTCCAGTTTTTCTCCATTCAAACTCACCTCCCAATTGACTTGACCCTCAACCCTACTGTACCTAATAACCTTGCTCTTATTCACATTTACTCTTAACTTTCTTCTTCCACACACTTTACCAAACTCAGTCACCAGCTTCTGCAGTTTCTCACATGAATCAGCCACCAGCGCTGTATCATCAGCGAACAACAACTGACTCACTTCCCAAGCTCTCTCATCCCCAACAGACTTCATACTTGCCCCTCTTTCCAGGACTCTTGCATTTACCTCCCTAACAACCCCATCCATAAACAAATTAAACAACCATGGAGACATCACACACCCCTGCCGCAAACCTACATTCACTGAGAACCAATCACTTTCCTCTCTTCCTACACGTACACATGCCTTACATCCTCGATAAAAACTTTTCACTGCTTCTAACAACTTGCCTCCCACACCATATATTCTTAATACCTTCCACAGAGCATCTCTATCAACTCTATCATATGCCTTCTCCAGATCCATAAATGCTACATACAAATCCATTTGCTTTTCTAAGTATTTCTCACATACATTCTTCAAAGCAAACACCTGATCCACACATCCTCTACCACTTCTGAAACCGCACTGCTCTTCCCCAATCTGATGCTCTGTACATGCCTTCACCCTCTCAATCAATACCCTCCCATATAGTTTACCAGGAATACTCAACAAACTTATACCTCTGTAATTAGAGCACTCACTCTTATCCCCTTTGCCTTTGTACAATGGCACTATGCACGCATTCCGCCAATCCTCAGGCACCTCACCATGAGTCATACATACATTAAATAACCTTACCAACCAGTCAACAATACAGTCACCCCCTTTTTTAATAAATTCCACTGCAATACCATCCAAACCTGCTGCCTTGCCGGCTTTCATCTTCCGCAAAGCTTTTACTACCTCTTCTCTGTTTACCAAATCATTTTCCCTAACCCTCTCACTTTGCACACCACCTCGACCAAAACACCCTATATCTACCACTCTGTCATCAGACACATTCAACAAACCTTCAAAATACTCATTCCATCTCCTTCTCACATCACCACTACTTGTTATCACCTCCCCATTTACGCCCTTCACTGAAGTTCCCATTTGCTCCCTTGTCTTACGCACCCTTTTGTATATATGTACATATATATGTATGTGTACATTGAATTGTATATGTAAGTATATGTGCGTTTGTGGGAGACAGCAATTAAGTATGATAAATGATATGTAAATATCTAAGCCATCATTATTACTTAGTTACATTAAGTTTTACAAAGATGTTTAAAAACTAAGGATTGATTTATATCTGCAGCAAACAGTTGCAGTTGCTGCAGCTGCTGCTGGAGGTTCCACTGGAGGTGCATCCACTCCATCTACCACAGCTGTTAGCCAGCACACTCAACCTAATGTCATCATTGTCTCAAATGTAAGATACCCTAGGTGATTTGCTTTACATTGTAGATGTTTCAGAGATTATCATAACTTGTACATTTGCATTTATATATCTATAAGTTTGTAGTTCAAACAGTTTGTAATCATTATGTCTTTGGGTAAGATAAGCAAATCACCATAAAGAAGTTCATTGTAATTAGGAATTATTGTATTTCAGTGAATGTAAAAGTGGATTGATAGAGGGTGTGATCATTAGTGCTTATGTACCTGGAAATGAAAGTGGTAAAGAAGAGAATTGAGTGTTTTTGGAGGAGATGAGTGGATGTGTCAGCAGTTTTGGTGCAAGGGATCGGATATAAGCGATGGGTGATGTGAATATGAGAGTGTAAGAGCTTGTAGATTTGTGTGCTGAAAAAGGACTGATGATTGGGAATACCTGGTTTAAAAAGAGAGCTTTGTATGTTCTATGAAGGTGCGTGTTCATATACGCTTTATTCGTATTCATATAACTCCGCGTTGTACAGTCAGGTTCGGTAAAACGCTCTCAGCTGGCTATGTGTTCTGTTCGGAAACAACCGATAGACCCCGTTGCTCACCATAGTGAGACGAAGGGTATTCGAGTACTTAGTATTTCGAATAGTTGTTTCCTATTATACAGTCCCTTAGCCTAGTGGTTAGCATGCCTGCCTCTTGCACAAGGGGTCCCAGGTTCGATCCTGGCTGATGGAGCTTTGTCTGTTCTATGAAGGTGCGCGTTCATATACACTTTATTCGTATACATAAGTATATATATGTAAATAGGAGAGATGCCCAGAGAGCATTATGTGTTAATTGATAGGCATGTGAAAGAGAGACTTTTGGATGTTAATATGCAGAGAGGGGCAACTGGAGGGATGTCTGATTATTATCTTGTGGAGGCGAAGGTGATGAAGATTTGTAGAGGTTTTCAGAAAAGAAGAGAGAATGTTGGGGTGAAGAGAGTGGTGAGAGTAAATGAGCTTAGAAAGGAGACTTGTGTGAGGAAGTACCAGGAGAGACTGAATACAGAATGGAAAAAGATGAGAGCAAATGATGTGAGGAGAGTGGATGAGGAATGGGATGTATTTAGGGAAGCGGTGATGGCTTGTGCAAAAGATGCCCGTGGCATGAGAAAGGTGGGAGGTGGGCAGATTAGAAAGGGTAGTGAGTGGTGGGATGAAGAAGTAAGATAGTTAGTGAAAGAGAAGAGAGAGGCATTTGGATGATTTTTGCAGGGAAATAGTGCAAATGACTGGGAGATGTATAAAAGAAAGAGGCAGGAAGTCAAGAGAAAGATGCAGGAGGTGAAAAAGAAAGCAATTGAGAGCTGGGTTGAGAGAGTTTCATTAAATTTCCAGGAGAATAAGATGTTTTGGAAGGAGGTAAATATAGTGGGTAAGACAAGAGAACAAATGGGAACATCGGTGAAGAGGGCAAATGGGGAAGAAATAACAAATAGTGGTGAAGTGAGGAGATGGAGTGAGTATTTTGAAGGTTTGTTGAATGTGTTTGATGATAGAGTGGCATATATAGGGTGTCTTGATCAAGGTGGTGTGCAAAATGAGAAGGTCAGGGAGAATGGTTTGGTAAACAGAGAAGAGGTAGTGTAAGCTTTGCGGAAAATGAAAGGCGGCAGGTTTTGGATGGTATTGCTGTGGAATTTACTATAAAAGGGGGTGACTGTGTTGTTGACTGGTTGGTAAGGATATTCAGTGTATGTATGGTTCATGGTGAAGTGTTTGAGGATTGGCAGAATGCATGCATAGTGCCCTTGTACGAAGGCAAAGGGGATAAAGGTGAGTGTTCAAATTACAGAGATATAAGTTTGTTCAGTATTCCTGGGAAAGTATATGGGAGGGTATTGATTGAGAGGGCAAAGGCATGTACAGAGCATCAGATTTGGGAAGAGCAGTGTGGTTTCATAGGTGGTAGAGGATGTGTGGATCAGGTGTTTGCTTAGAAGAATGTATGTGAGAAATACTTAGAAAAACAAATGGATTTGTATGTAGCATTTATGAATCCGGAGAAGGCATATGATAGAGTTGATAGAGATGTTCTGTGGAAGGTATTAAGAATATATGGTGTGGGAGGTAAGATGCTAGAAGCAGGGAAAAGTTTTTGTCGAGGATGTAAGGCATTTGTATGAGTAGAAAGAGAGGAGAGTGATTGGTTCCCAGTGAATGTCAGTTTGTGGAAGGGGTGCATCATGTCTCCATGGTTGCGTAATTTGTTTATGGATGGGGTTGTTAGGGAGGTGAATGCAAGAGTTTTGGAGAGAGGGGCAAAAAACTGGAGGAAGCGAAGTGTTTTAGATATCTTGGGGTGGATTTGGCAGCAGATGGAACCATGGAAGTGGAAGTGAGTCACAGGGTGGGGGAGGGGGCGAAGGTTCTGGGAGCATTGAAGAATGTGTGGAAGGCAGAAATGGGTATGTTTGAGGGAATAGTGGTTCCAACAATGTTATATGGTTGCAAGGCATGGACTATAGATAAGGTTGTGTGGAGGAGGGTGGATGTGTTGGAAATGAGATGTTTGAGGACAATATGTGGTGTGAGGTGGTTTGATTGAGTAAGTAATGAAAGGGTAAGAGAGATGTGTGATAATAAAGAGTGTGGTTGAGAGAGCAGAAGAGGGTGTATTGAAATGATTTGGTCACATAGAGATATAAGTGAGGATAGATTGACAAAGAGAATATATGTGTCAGAGTTGGAAGGAACGAGGAGAAGTTGGAGACCAAATTGGAGGTGGAAAGATGGAGTGAAAAAGATTTTGAGTGATCAGGGCCTAAACATACAGGAAGATGAAATCCATGCAAGGAATAGAGTGAATTGGAATGATGTGGTATACCAAGGTTGACATGCTGTCAATTGATTGAACGAGGGCATGTGAAGCGTCTGGGGTAAACTATGGAAAGTTTTGTGGGGCCTGGATGTGGAAAGGGAGCTGTGGTTTCGGTGCATTACACATGACAGCTAGAGACCGAGTGTGAATGAATGTGGCGTTTGTTGCCTTTTACTGGCACTACCTCGCATGCACACCGGGGGAGGGGGGTGCCATTTCATGTGTGGTGGGGTGGCAACGGGAATGGATGAAGGCAGCAGGTATGAGTATGTACATGTGCATATATGTATATGTTTTTTGTATGTATATGTATTTATACATTGATATGTATAGTCAATTGGGAGGTGAGTTTGAATGGAGAAAAACTGGAGGAAGTGAAGTGTTTTAGATATCTGGGAGTGGATCTGGCAGCGGATGGAACCATGGAAGCGGAAGTGGATCATAGGGTGGGGGAGGGGGCGAAAATTCTGGGAGCCTTGAAGAATGTGTGGAAGTCGAGAACATTATCTCGGAAAGCAAAAATGGGTATGTTTGAAGGAATAGTGGTTCCAACAATGTTGTATGGTTGCGAGGCGTGGGCTATGGATAGAGTTGTGCGCAGGAGGATGGATGTGCTGGAAATGAGATGTTTGAGGACAATGTGTGGTGTGAGGTGGTTTGATCGAGTAAGTAACGTAAGGGTAAGAGAGATGTGTGGAAATAAAAAGAGCGTGGTTGAGAGAGGAGAAGAGGGTGTTTTGAAATGGTTTGGTCACATGGAGAGAATGAGTGAGGAAAGATTGACCAAGAGGATATATGTGTCGGAGGTGGAGGGAACGAGGAGAAGAGGGAGACCAAATTGGAGGTGGAAAGATGGAGTGAAAAAGATTTTGTGTGATCGGGGCCTGAACATGCAGGAGGGTGAAAGGAGGGCAAGGAATAGAGTGAATTGGAGCGATGTGGTATACCGGGGTTGACGTGATGTCAGTGGATTGAATCGGGGCATGTGAAGCGTCTGGGGTAAACCATGGAAAGCTGTGTAGGTATGTATATTTGCGTGTGTGGACGTATGTATATACATGTGTATGGGGGTGGGTTGGGCCATTTCTTTCGTCTGTTTCCTTGCGCTACCTCGCAAACGCGGGAGACAGCGACAAAGCAAAAAAAAAAAAAAAAAAAAAATGTATAGGTATTTATATGTGCATGTGTGGGCTTGTATGTATATACATGTCTGTTTGGGTGGGTTGGGCCATTCTTCTGTTCCCTTGTGCTACCTTGCTAACGCGGGAGACAGCAACAAAGTATAATAAAATAGGAGTGACAACAATGTTGTATGGATGTGAGACATGGGCTGTAGTTGGGAATGTAGAGAAGAGGGTTATTGTATTGGAAATAAAATGTTTGATGACAATATGTATTGTGAGTAGGGTTGATTAAGTAATGATAGGGTAAGAGAGAGGTTTAGTAATAAGAAGAGGATGTGAGAAATGGTTTGGATATAGGGGGAGAATGAGTGAGGAAAGGTTGACACTGAGGATATATGTGTCAGATGTGGAGAGGGCAAGAAGGGGGAGACCAGATTGGAGATGGAATGATGAATTGACAAAGACTTTGAATGCTCTGGAGTTAAGCTTGCAGGAGGATGAAAGGCATGCATGGGATAGAGTGAATTAGAGCAGTGTGTTGTACAGGGCTTGATGTGATGTGAAGCATATGAAGCAACTGGAAGAAACAATGGAAAGGTCTGTGGAGCCTGGTAGTGGCTAGGGCTGTGGTTTCAGTGAATTACACATGACAGCTAGAGAATGGATGTGAGCGAATTGGGTCTTACCTACATCTGTTTGTGTCACTTTTTCACTCGTGGAAAACAGCAAACGTATGAAAGAAAACCACATCACTTGCTCTTTATTTTTATAAGTTTTTCTTAAACTTTCATACTATTTCACTTCATTTATGTTTCCAGGGTGAGGGTGGTGTGAAGAAATCAGTGACAGTTGTAACGAAACCTATTGCTGTAACCTCAGCTTCAACTCTCACAAGTCTTATATCAGCTCAGCCTGTGCAACAGAGTTCAGGTATAGTGAATGAGCTTGATTTTTTGCTGTTGGTGTATAATACAGAATTAATGTAAATTGTATTTTGTCTTGAGTTTAATACAGTAATAATTTAGAAAATGTTAAAAGTGAAAGTAGTCCAATGAATTAAGAGATGTCGAGAATTGGGATTTGATGTTTAAGAGCATGAAAGAAAGATGGTGCAGTTAAGTCAGCTTTTTCATTAGTTGCAAAATGCTAGAGAAATGAGTGTGTAAAATGAACCTGTATAGATAGTTAAAGTATTAGCAAATTCTAAGATGAAGGAAACAAAAGGAATAGGAAAGTAAGTCAAGATATACCAATTAGAATTACTTTCAAAATGGAGATGTGAAGCCTTAAGAAGGCCTTTAAAGAAACTTACTAACAGAGAGGTATTCAGTTGGTCATTCATCAAAGAAGATAGAGAGATGGAAGAGCAGGAGAGAAATAAAGAATACCGTCAAAGAGCAGAAACTGTAGGTATGAAAGAAGCTACAGAATAGATAAACCCCACCTGTAAAACAGAAAAGCTAAGGATAGTAAGTGAAGGGCGTAAATGGGGAGGTGATAACAAGTAGTGGTGATGTGAGAAGGAGATGGACTGAGTATTTTGAAGGTTTGTTGAATGTGTCTGATGACAGAGTGGCAGATATAGGGTGTTTGGGTCGAGGTGGTGTGCAAAGTGAGAGGGTTAGGGAAAATGATTTGGTAAACAGAGAAGAGGTAGTAAAAGCTTTGTGGAAGATGAAAGCCGGCAAGGCAGCAGGTTTGGATGGTATTGCAGTGGAATTTATAAAAAAAGGGGGTGACTGTATTGTTGACTGGTTGGTAAGGTTATTTAATGTATGTATGACTCATGGTGAGGTGCCTGAGGATTGGCGGAATGCGTGCATAGTGCCATTGTACAAAGGCAAAGGGGATAAGAGTGAGTGCTCAAATTACAGAGGTATAAGTTTGTTGAGTATTCCTGGTAAATTATATGGGAGGGTATTGATTGAGAGGGTGAAGGCATGTACAGAGCATCAGATTGGGGAAGAGCAGTGTGGTTTCAGAAGTGGTAGAGGATGTGTGGATCAGGTGTTTGCTTTGAAGAATGTATGTGAGAAATACTTAGAAAAGCAAATGGATTTGTATGTAGCATTTATGGATCTGGAGAAGGCATATGATAGAGTTGATAGAGATGCTCTGTGGAAGGTATTAAGAATATATGGTGTGGGAGGCAAGTTGTTAGAAGCAGTGAAAAGTTTTTATCGAGGATGTAAGGCATGTGTACGTGTAGGAAGAGAGGAAAGTGATTGGTTCTCAGTGAATGTAGGTTTGCGGCAGGGGTGTGTGATGTCTCCATGGTTGTTTAATTTGTTTATGGATGGGGTTGTTAGGGAGGTAAATGCAAGAGTCTTGGAAAGAGGGGCAAGTATGAAGTCTGTTGGGGATGAGAGAGCTTGGGAAGTGAGTCAGTTGTTGTTCGCTGATGATACAGCGCTGGTGGCGGATTCATGTGAGAAACTGCAGAAGCTGGTGACTGAGTTTGGTAAAGTGTGTGGAAGAAGAAAGTTAAGAGTAAATGTGAATAAGAGCAAGGTTATTAGGTACAGTAGGGTTGAGGGTCAAGTCAATTGGGAGGTGAGTTTGAATGGAGAAAAACTGGAGGAGGTGAAGTGTTTTAGATATCTGGGAGTGGATCTGTCAGCGGATGGAACCATGGAAGCGGAAGTGGATCATAGGGTGGGGGAGGGGGCGAAAATTTTGGGAGCCTTGAAAAATGTGTGGAAGTCGAGAAGATTATCCCGGAAAGCAAAAATGGGTATGTTTGAAGGAATAGTGGTTCCAACAATGTTGTATGGTTGCGAGGCGTGGGCTATGGATAGAGTTGTGCGCAGGAGGATGGATGTGCTGGAAATGAGATGTTTGAGGACAATGTGTGGTGTGAGGTGGTTTGATCGAGTAAGTAACGTAAGGGTAAGAGAGATGTGTGGAAATAAAAAGAGCGTGGTTGAGAGAGCAGAAGAGGGTGTTTTGAAGTGGTTTGGGCACATGGAGAGAATGAGTGAGGAAAGATTGACCAAGAGGATATATGTGTCGGAGGTGGAGGGAACGAGGAGAAGAGGGAGACCAAATTGGAGGTGGAAAGATGGAGTGAAAAGGATTTTGTGTGATCGGGGCCTGAACATGCAGGAGGGTGAAAGGAGGGCAAGGAATAGAGTGAATTGGAGCGATGTGGTATACAGGGGTTGACGTGCTGTCAGTGGATTGAATCAAGGCATGTGAAGCGTCCGGGGTAAACCATGGAAAGCTGTGTAGGTATGTATATTTGCGTGTGTGGACGTGTGTATGTACATGTGTATGGGGGGGGTTGGGCCATTTCTTTCGTCTGTTTCCTTGCGCTACCTCGCAAACGCGGGAGACAGCGACGAGGTATAAAAAAAAAAAAAAAAAAAAGTAAGTGATGGAGTAGGGCTTCAAGAAATGTTTGCACATGCAGATGGATTGGTAGTAATTGGAAATGAGCTAAAGTTTAAAGACTGATTTAATGAAATCAAACCAGATGTGGTTGGAGTAGTGCCTGTGTCTGTATATCTATCCTCTGTGGTTTTTGCTCTGCAAGCATAAGATATATTCTTCAGAAATATTGGGGTTAGAATCTCGTAATCCTTTTTCTGTCTGGTAGAGAACACTTACATTCCCCATCTGTCACTTTTTTTTTTACAATTACAGTGACTGCTTACTTGTTCTTAGTCTGCCCTCAGCTATTCAGAGACCGCTGCATAGATGACATCATTGATCCACTGATTTTTTGCTATAGAAAGCTCTCTTATTCTCTAGGTCATGAGCTGTTTAAACGTGCAACCAAGCCAGTTTTTTCCATCCCTTGGATGAGAATCCTTCTTCATCAGTTTTTTATGTATTCATTCATTTTGTAGAAGATATTGATAAATATAATCTATAACCTCCCATACTCAGGAGTCCCATGTGTCCTATTTGGCTCCTGCACTTGCTCAGGATGCTGGTCATTCCGTCAGGTTGGACCATAGGTTAAGGAGTATGGTGATATTTTGTGTGTGTGTGAGGTGAGTGCAAGTCAATTTAGAAGTTAGTATTCTTTGTCACCAGTGTGAAAGTTGCATCTGAGGCTTATAGGGGTCTTATTATATGTTGAAGTGGTGTTTGTGGTGTTTTTGAGATATAATCAATGTCAGATTACAGAGGAAAAAGTGAAAGCCATGTGTGTCTGAGAAGTAGGTTTCATATGGGTGGATGTCTGGTGGGATGGTGTTTAAGACTGTGCTGATGGGGTCTTTGGTGATTAACTGGTCATTTTGGTGTGTATGTGCATTGTCATGTTGTGTTTACAACCTGAGTACAGGTATATTTTATAATGTGAAGCAGGGATAAGGTCTTTATTTCCCTTCGGGGGTTGGTGGTTGGTTATGGAGTGGGTTAGATGAGAGGGATCTAATGTTATTGCAAAGTATTTAAAGTGTTATATTGTGTAGGTGATGATTATTTATGTTTGTTGGGCAAAATTATCGTTTTGAGGGCTTTGTGCTTTGTGGTGAGCAGTTTTGTTACATTTACTTTTGACAGGGTGACTGACTTGGCAGGTGAAGTGTAGTTTAGGATAAATTATTTGTAGAGGATACTAAGAAATTATTTTTCTTGTCCAAGCTTGATGCTAGTAAGTGTTCTGAGGACATTTAGTTCATTTGTTGACATTTGTGTTATGAGAATGAGTGTCATGTTTGTCACGAATAGAAGTTGTCCATATATGCCTAGGAAAGTTGACCAATAGATGTGATTATTTTATATGATGGGCTACAGCAGCTGAGGACAAGGTAATAATGGAATATAGTGGGATGAGGCTGGGGAGAGTAGGAATCAACCAGCGAAAGCAAATGTGGTGTGACATCCAGTGAGGCGAGGAGTGGCCTGTGGATATAATGTCTTGTATCTTTGTATTCAACTTGGTGGGTCCCTCTGAATGGATATAAAGTCTTGTATCTTTGTATCCTTCTTGATGGGTCTCTCTGAAGAACGATGCTGTGCATGCTGAAATGTTAGAGGAATAAAGCTATCATTATGGATTGTATTTTTTTCTTAATACTTGATCACTGTTTCCCGCACTCCCTTTTCAGCCCTCTCAACCACATTATTTTCACTACAACACATCTCTTTTACCCTTTTATTGCTTACCGGATCAGACCACATCACACTACATGTCCTCAGACTTTTCATTTTCAACACATCCAACTGCCTTTGCACATCCTCATTCATAGCCCATGCCTGGCATCCAGAGAACATTGTTGGGACTACCATGTCAACCCTCTGACTGGCAGAGGGTGAGCCCAGGACAAGCAAGTGCCCTCTGTCTGGTTAAAAAGATTGCAATGAGTAGGAAAAGCCATTGATCCCCACCAGACAGACAGAGGGTTAGAAGGTCCCATCCCCAGTATTCCGAGAGAATATCTCTTATGGTAACAGTACAATGCTGAGGAGTGAAAAAGTTTGTCAAATTTCAAAAGTTACACTCTTCCATTTTTTTGTTCCTTTAATCCATGAAACTGCATTTATCTTGTCTATAACATCTAATAAGTATCTTATCAGGATTTCTTTCTTTACTATCCTTTTTCCCTTAATAGAATATAATCTTTTACTCCCAAAAAATGTGTATGATCTTTGTTCATATGTTTAGCAGTTACATGCAGTCTTTGATTGTGGCAGACTTTTTCATATAGACCCTGGGGATGGAAGAACTTCACTCTTGATAATGTTGATTAACATTGTGTGTTACTATTATGTGTTCTTTTTCTTTAGTGTGCTTCCAGATAGGTAGTATTTGGAATAATCAACAAAAATTAACACACCTCTTGAAAATTATGCTTTGCCTTTCATATTTTAATCTCAGTTCTGTTGATTGGCAGGTGGACAACATCAGGTAGTGGTTGCACGAAGTGCTAATCTTACAAATTTATTGACTGCCAGAGGTACATCCACAGCACCGGGCATGTCTGGAATGACAGGCAGCATTAGTGGTGCCACAAAATTGGCAGTTGCTGTTACAACAGGTATGTTTATTTCAGTAAATGATGCAAGCTTTGACGACAATGACAAGTATTTACAAATGTTGTAGTATGTGGCTTTTCTTCCCTATTCAGAAAATCTATTTACTCATGCAATTTTCATGATGTGTTCTTTTTTCCATTCATTTACAAATCTGGTGTGAAGAGAATTCTGAGTGTTAGTTTGGATATCATATATGGAAGGACCATTAAACACTTATTTAATTACCTGAATGTAATTACCTATATGTATGGTAAGGAAGGGAATCTACTCTTGTAGGACCTCACCTCCTGAACTTTCTTGACTGTCATACAATTTTGATAAGCTCCTGCATGTTGTTCACATTTGTGATTTCATTACTCAGTTAATTCCATTCATTCACTACTTTTATACTATAAAAGTACTTCTTTACATCATATCTAAGAAGTTTCTTGCTTAATAATATGTTTTAGCTTCTGATTGTTCTGTCTACATCTTCTGAAGAGTGGTTCACTGCTGACATCATCGTAATGGCTTAAAAGATTTGAAGGTTGGGATCTAGATATTTTTGCTATAGATAGGCACGTATGGAGAAGGGTGCATGTGTTGGAAATGAAATGTTTGAGGACAATATGTGGTGTAAGGTGGTTTGATTGAGTAAGTAATGAAAGGGTAAGAGAGATGTGTGGAAATATAAAGAGTGTGGTTGAGAGAGCAGAAGAGGGTGTGTTGAAATGGTTTGGACCTATGGAGGGAATGAGTGAGGAAAGATTAACAAAGAGGATATATGTATCAGAGGTGGAGGGAACAAGGAGAAGGTGTTTCCCTTGTCTGCGAGGTAGCACCAGGAAACAGACGTAGAATGGCCCATCCATTCATATACACATAGACATAAATGCCCATTTTATTTTTTATTATACTTAACCACCGTCTCTTGGGTTAGCGAGGTAGCTTAAGGAAACAGACACACTCATATGCATACGTATACATTTCAACGTGTATATACCTATAGATACATAGACATATACATATATACGCATGTACATATCCATACTTGCTACCTTCATCCGTTCCCATCACCACCCCCTCCACACATGAAATAGTACTCTTTTTATTACCACACATCTCTCTTACCCTTTCACTACTTAATCAAACCACCTCACACCACATATTGTCCTCAGAGATTTCATTTCCAACACATCGAACCTCCTCCGCACAACCCTATCTATAGCCTATGCCTTGCAACCATATAAAATTTTTGGAACCACTGTTCCATACACTCATATATATACATATACATATCCTTGGTAAAAACTTTTCACTGCTTCTGTCAACTTACCTCCCACAATGTGTACTCTTAAAACCTTCCACAAAGCATCTCTATCCACCCTATCATATGCCTTCTCCTGATCCATAAATGCTACATACAAATCCATCTGTTTTTCTAAGTATTTCTCACATACATTTTTTAAAGCAAACACTTTCTCCTGATCCATAAATGCTACATACAAATCCATCTGTTTTTCTAAGTATTTCTCACATACATTTTTTAAATGTAAATTATATGGTAAATTATATGGGAGGGTATTGATTGAGAGGGTGAAGGCAGGTACAGAGCATCAGATTGGGGAAGAGCAGTGTGGTTTCAGAAGTGGTAGAGGATGTGTGGATCAGGTGTTTGCTTTGAAGAATGTATGTGAGAAATACTTAGAAAAGCAAATGGATTTGTATGTAGCATTTATGGATCTGGAGAAGGCATATGATAGAGTTGATAGAGATGCTCTGTGGAAGGTATTAAGAATATATGGTGTGGGAGGCAAGTTGTTAGAAGCAGTGAAAAGTTTTTATCGAGGATGTAAGGCATGTGTACGTGTAGGAAGAGAGGAAAGTGATTGGTTCTCAGTGAATGTAGGTTTGCGGCAGGGGTGTGTGATGTCTCCATGGTTGTTTAATTTGTTTATGGATGGGGTTGTTAGGGAGGTAAATGCAAGAGTCTTGGAAAGAGGGGCAAGTATGAAGTCTGTTGGGGATGAGAGAGCTTGGGAAGTGAGTCAGTTGTTGTTCGCTGATGATACAGCGCTGGTGGCGGATTCATGTGAGAAACTGCAGAAGCTGGTGACGGAGTTTGGTAAAGTGTGTGGAAGAAGAAAGTTAAGAGTAAATGTGAATAAGAGCAAGGTTATTAGGTACAGTAGGGTTGAGGGTCAAGTCAATTGGGAGGTGAGTTTGAATGGAGAAAAACTGGAGGAGGTGAAGTGTTTTAGATATCTGGGAGTGGATCTGTCAGCGGATGGAACCATGGAAGCGGAAGTGGATCATAGGGTGGGGGAGGGGGCGAAAATTTTGGGAGCCTTGAAAAATGTGTGGAAGTCGAGAACATTATCTCGGAAAGCAAAAATGGGTATGTTTGAAGGAATAGTGGTTCCAACAATGTTGTATGGTTGCGAGGCGTGGGCTATGGATAGAGTTGTGCGCAGGAGGATGGATGTGCTGGAAATGAGATGTTTGAGGACAATGTGTGGTGTGAGGTGGTTTGATCGAGTAAGTAACGTAAGGGTAAGAGAGATGTGTGGAAATAAAAAGAGCGTGGTTGAGAGAGCAGAAGAGGGTGTTTTGAAATGGTTTGGGCACATGGAGAGAATGAGTGAGGAAAGATTGACCAAGAGGATATATGTGTCGGAGGTGGAGGGAACGAGGAGAAGAGGGAGACCAAATTGGAGGTGGAAAGATGGAGTGAAAAGGATTTTGTGTGATCGGGGCCTGAACATGCAGGAGGGTGAAAGGAGGGCAAGGAATAGAGTGAATTGGAGCGATGTGGTATACAGGGGTTGACGTGCTGTCAGTGGATTGAATCAAGGCATGTGAAGCGTCCGGGGTAAACCATGGAAAGCTGTGTAGGTATGTATATTTGCGTGTGTGGACGTGTGTATGTACATGTGTATGGGGGGGTTGGGCCATTTCTTTCGTCTGTTTCCTTGCGCTACCTCGCAACCGCGGGAGACAGCGACGAGGTATAAAAAAAAAAAAAAAAAATTTTTTTAAAGCAAACACCTGATCCACACATCCTCTACCACTTCTGAAACCACATTGCTTTTCCCCAATCTGATGCTCTGTACATGCCTTTACCCTCTCAATCCATACCCTCCCAAAAACTTCCCAGGAATACTCAACAAAATTATGCCTCTGTAATTTGAACACTCATGTTTATCCCTTTTGCTTTTGTACAATGGCACTATGCATGCATTCTGCCAATCTTCAGGCACTTCACCATGATTCATATAAACATTGAGTACCCTTACTAACCAATCAACCGTTCAGTTACCGCCTTTTTTTTTTTTTTCATGAATTCCACTGCAATACCATCCAAACCTGCAAGGCATGTGTACAAGTAGGAAGAGAGGAAGGTGATTGGTTCCCAGTGAATGTTGAATTGCAGCAGGGGTGTGGTATTTCTCCATGGTCGTTTAATTTGTTTATGGATGGGGTGGTTAGGGAAGTGAATGCAAGAGTCTGTTGTAGATGAAAGGGCTTGGGAAGTGAGTCAGTTGTTGTTCACTTATGGTACAGTGCTGGTGGCTGATTCGTGTGAGACACTGCAGAAGTTGGTGACTGAGTTTGATAAAACGTTTGAAAGAAGAAATTTGAGAGTAAACTTGAATAAGAGCAAGGTTATTAGGTTCAGTAGGATTGAGGGACAAGTTGATTGGGAGGTATGTTTGAATGGAGAAAACTGGAGGAAGTGTTTTAGATATCTGGGAATGGACTTAGCAGCAGATGGAACCATGGAAGCAGAAGTGAGTCACAGGGTGGGGGAGGGAGCGAAGGTTCTAGGAGCATTGAAGAATGTGTGGAAGGAGAGAACGTTATCTTGGAGAGCAAAAATGGGTATGTTTGAAGGAATAGTCATTCCAACAATGTTATATGGTTGTGAGGCATGGGCTATAGATAGGGGTGTGCAGAGGAGTGGATGTGTTAGAAATGAAATGTTTAAGGACAGTATGTGGTGTGAGGTGGTTTGATTGAGTAAGCAATAAAAGGGTAAGAGAGATGTTTGGTAATAAAAAGAGTGTGGTTAAGGGAGCAGAAGAGGGTGTGTTGAAATGGTTTGGACACATGGAGAGAATGAGTGAAGAAAGATTGACAAAAAGGATATATGTGTGAGAGGTGTGGGGAAGAAGTGTGAGACCAGACTGGAGGTGGAAGGATGGAGTGAAAAAGATTTTGAGCGATCTGGTCCTGAACATACAGAAGGGTGAAAGGCATGCAAGGAATAGAGTGAATTGGAACAATGTGGTATAATGGGGTTGACGTGCTGTCAATGGATTGAACCAGGGCATGTGAAGCATCTGGGGTAAAGCATGGAAAGGTCTATGGGGCCTAGGTGGAAAGAGAGCTGTGGTTTTGGTAGGGAAGGCAAATGGTATTACTGCGTGGTGGGTTGGCGATGGGAATGGGTGAAGGCAGCAAGTATGGAGAAGTACATGTGTATATATATATATTTATTATTATTATTATTATACTTTGTCGCTGTCTCCCGCGTTTGCGAGGTAGCGCAAGGAAACAGACGAAAGAAATGGCCCAACCCCCCCATACACATGTATATACATACGTCCACACACGCAAATATACATACCTACACAGCTTTCCATGGTTTACCCCAGACGTTTCACATGCCTTGATTCAATCCACTGACAGCACGTCAACCCCGGTATACCACATCGCTCCAATTCATTCTATTCCTTGCCCTCCTTTCACCCTCCTGCATGTTCAGGCCCCGATCACACAAAATCTTTTTCACTCCATCTTTCCACCTCCAATTTGGTCTCCCTCTTCTCCTCGTTCCCTCCACCTCCGACACATATATCCTCTTGGTCAATCTTTCCTCACTCATTCTCTCCATGTGCCCAAACCACTTCAAAACACCCTCTTCTGCTCTCTCAACCACGCTCTTTTTATTTCCACACATCTCTCTTACCCTTACGTTACTCACTCGATCAAACCACCTCACACCACACATTGTCATCAAACATCTCATTTCCAGCACATCCATCCTGCACATCCATCCTCCTGCACGCAACTCTATCCATAGCCCACGCCTCGCAACCATACAACATTGTTGGAACCACTATTCCTTCAAACATACCCATTTTTGCTTTCCGAGATAATGTTCTCGACTTCCACACATTCTTCAAGGCCCCCAGAATTTTCGCCCCCTCCCCCACCCTATGATCCACTTCCGCTTCCATGGTTCCATCCGCTGCCAGATCCACTCCCAGATATCTAAAACACTTCACTTCCTCCAGTTTTTCTCCATTCAAACTCACCTCCCAATTGACTTGACCCTCAACCCTACTGTACCTAATAACCTTGCTCTTATTCACATTTACTCTTAACTTTCTTCTTCCACACACTTTACCAAACTCAGTCACCAGCTTCTGCAGTTTCTCACATGAATCAGCCACCAGCGCTGTATCATCAGCGAACAACAACTGACTCACTTCCCAAGCTCTCTCATCCCCAACAGACTTCATACTTGCCCCTCTTTCCAAAACTCTTGCATTTACCTCCCTAACAACCCCATCCATAAACAAATTAAACAACCATGGAGACATCACACACCCCTGCCGCAAACCTACATTCACTGAGAACCAATCACTTTCCTCTCTTCCTACACGTACACATGCCTTACATCCTCAATAAAAACTTTTCACTGCTTCTAACAACTTTCCTCCCACACCATATATTCTTAATACCTTCCACAGAGCATCTCTATCAACTCTATCATATGCCTTCTCCAGATCCATAAATGCTACATACAAATCCATTTGCTTTTCTAAGTATTTCTCACATACATTCTTCAAAGCAAACACCTGATCCACACATCCTCTACCACTTCTGAAACCACACTGCTCTTCCCCAATCTGATGCTCTGTACATGCCTTCACCCTCTCAATCAATACCCTCCCATATAATTTACCAGGAATAGTCAACAAACTTATACCTCTGTAATTTGAGCACTCACTCTTATCCCCTTTGCCTTTGTACAATGGCACTATGCACGCATTCCGCCAATCCTCAGGCACCTCACCATGAGTCATACATACATTAAATAACCTTACCAACCAGTCAACAATACAGTCACCCCCTTTTTTAATAAATTCCACTGCAATACCATCCAAACCTGCTGCCTTGCCGGCTTTCATCTTCCGCAAAGCTTTCACTACCTCTTCTCTGTTTACCAAATCATTTTCCCTAACCCTCTCACTTTGCACACCACCTCGACCAAAACACCCTATATCTGCCACTCTATCATCAAACACATTCAACAAACCTTCAAAATACTCACTCCATCTCCTTCTCATATCACCACTACTTGTTATCACCTCCCCATTTGCGCCCTTCACTGAAGTTCCCATTTGCTCCCTTGTCTTACGCACTTTATTTACCTCCTTCCAGAACATCTTTTTATTCTCCCTAAAATTTGATGATACTCTCTCACCCCAACTCTCATTTGCCCTTTTTTTCACCTCTTGCACCTTTCTCTTGACCTCCTGTCTCTTTCTTTTATACATCTCCCACTCAATTGCATTTTTTCCCTGCAAAAATCGTCCAAATGCCTCTCTCTTCTCTTTCACTAATACTCTTACTTCTTCATCCCACCACTCACTACCCTTTCTAATCAACCCACCTCCCACTCTTCTCATGCCACAAGCATCTTTTGCGCAATCCATCACTGATTCCCTAAATACATCCCATTCCTCCCCCACTCCCCTTACTTCCATTGTTCTCACCTTTTTCCATTCTGTACTCAGTCTCTCCTGGTACTTCCTCACACAGGTCTCCTTCCCAAGCTCACTTACTCTCACCACCCTCTTCACCCCAACATTCACTCTTCTTTTCTGAAAACCCATACAAATCTTCACCTTAGCCTCCACAAGATAATGATCAGACATCCCTCCAGTTGCACCTCTCAGCACATTAACATCCAAAAGTCTCTCTTTCGCGCGCCTGTCAATTAACACGTAATCCAATAACGCTCTCTGGCCATCTCTCCTACTTACATAAGTATACTTATGTATATCTTGCTTTTTAAACCAGGTATTCCCAATCATCAGTCCTTTTTCAGCACATAAATCTACAAGCTCTTCACCATTTCCATTTACATATATATATATATATATATATATATTTCTTTCTTTCAAACTATTCGCCATTTCCCGCATTAGCGAGGTAGCGTTAAGAACAGAGGACTGGGCCTTTGAGGGAATACCCTCACCTGGCGCAATTCTCTGTTCCCTCTTTTGGAAAATTAAAAAAAAAACGAGAGGGGAGGATTTCCAGCCCCCCGCTCCCTCCCCTTTTAGTCGCCTTCTACGACACGCAGGGAATACGTGGGAAGTATTCTTTCTCCCCTATCCCCAGCGACAAAGCAAAATAAATAAAAAGAAAATAAAAAAGATATATATATATTTATTTTTAATTTATTTTGCTTTGTCGCTGTCTCCTGCGTTAGCGAGGTATCGCAAGGAAACAGACGAAAGAATGGCTCAACTCACCCACATACACATGTATACACATACACGTCCACACACGCAAATATACATACCTATACATTTCAACGTATTCATATATATACAGACACAGACATATATACACATGTACATAATTCATACTGTCTGCCTTTATTCATTCCCATCGCCACCCTGCCACACATGAAATAATAACCCCCTCCCCCCTCATGTGCGCGAGGTAGCGCTAGGAAGACAACAAAGGCCCCATTCGTTCACACTCAGTCTCTAGCTGTCATGTAATAATGCACCGAAACTACAGCTCCCTTTCCACATCCAGGCCCCACAGAACTTTCCATGGTTTACCCCAGACGCTTCACATGCCCTGGTTCAATCCATTGACAGCACATCGACCCCGGTATGCCACATTGTTCCAATTCACTCCATTCCTTGCATGCCTTTCACCCTCCTGCATGTTCAGGTGCCGATCACTCAAAATCTTTTTCAATCCATTTTTCCTCCTAAAATTTGGTCTCCCACTTCTCCTCGTTCCCTCCACCTCTGACGCATATATACTCTTGGTCAATCTTTCCTCACTCATTCTCTCCATGTGACCAAACCATTTCAAAACACCCTTTTCTGCTCTCTCAACCACACTCTTTTTATTACCACGCATCTCTCTTACCCTATTATTACTTACTCGATCAAACCACCTCAGACCACATATTGTCCTCAAACATCTCATTTCCAGTACATCCACCCTCCTGCGCACAACTCTATCCATAGCCCACGCCACGCAACCATACAACATTGTTGGAACCACTATTCCTTCAAACATACCCATTTTTACTTTCCGAGATAATGTTCTCGACTTCCACACATTCTTCAACGCTCCCAGAATTTTCGCCCCCTCCCTCACCCTATGATTCACTTCCACTTCCATGGTTCTATCCGCTGCCAAATCCACTCCTAGATATCTAAAACACTTCACTTCCTCCAATTTCTCTCCATTCAAACTTACCTCCCAATTGACTTGACCCTCAACCCTACTGTACCTAATAACCTTGCTCTTATTCACATTTACTCTCAACTTTCTTCTTTCACACTCTTTACCAAACTCAGTCACCAGCTTCTGCAGTTTCTCACATGAATCAGCCACCAGCACTGTATCATCAGCGAACAACAACTGACTCACTTCCCAAGCTCTCTCATCGACAAAAGACTTCATACTTGCCCCTCTTTCCAAAACCCTTGCATTCACCTCCCTAACTACCCCATCTATAAACAAATTAAACAACCATGGAGACATCACACACCCCTGCCGCAAACCTACATTTCACTGAGATCCAGTCACTTTCCTCTCTTCCTACATGTACACATGCCTTACATCCTAAATAAAAACTATTCACTGCTTCTAACAACTTGCCTCCCATACCATATATTCTTAATACCTTCCACAGAGCATCTCTATTAACTCTATCATATGCCTTCTCCAGATCCATAAATGCTACATACAAATCCATTTGCTTTTCTAAGTATTCTTCACATACATTCTTCAAAGCAAATACCTGATCCACACATCCTCTACCATTTCTGAAACCACACTGCTCTTCCCCAATCTGATGCTCTGTACATGCCTTCACCCTCTATATACACACATACACATTCATACTTTTTTGGCTTCATCCATTCCTGGCGCTACCTCACCCCACAGGAAACAGCTAATAGAATGGTTGGAAAATGTGTGTCCTGTCAAATATTGTTACTATAGATGTGCTTATTGGCGGAATGCGTGCATAGTGCCATTGTGCAAAGGCAAAGGGGATAAGAGTGAGTGCTCAAATTACAGAGGTATAAGTTTGTTGAGTATTCCTGGTGAATTATATGGGAGGGTATTGATTGAGAGGGTGAAGGCATGTACAGAGCATCAGATTGGGGAAGAGCAGTGTGGTTTCAGAAGTGGTAGAGGATGTGTGGATCAGGTGTTTGCTTTGAAGAATGTATGTGAAAAATACTTAGAAAAGCAAATGGATTTGTATGTAGCATTTATGGATCTGGAGAAGGCATATGATAGAGTTGATAGAGATGCTCTGTGGAAGGCATTAAGAATATATGGTGTGGGTGGCAAGTTGTTAGAAGCAGTGAAAAGTTTTTATCGAGGATGTAAGGCATGTGTATGTGTAGGAAGAGAGGAAAGTGATTGGTTCTCAGTGAATGTAGGTTTGCGGCAGGGGTGTGTGATGTCTCCATGGTTGTTTAATTTGTTTGTGGATGGGGTTGTTAGGGAGGTGAATGCAAGAGTTTTGGAAAGAGGGGCAAGAATGAAGTCTGTTGTGGATGAGAGAGCTTGGGAAGTGAGTCAGTTGTTGTTCGCTGATGATGCAGCACTGGTGGCTGATTCGTGAGAAACTGCAGAAGCTGGTGACTGAGTTTGGTAAAGTGTGCGAAAGAAGAAAGTTAAGAGTAAATGTGAATAAAAGCAAGGTTATTAGGTACAGTAGGGTTGAGGGTCAAGTCAATTGGGAGGTAAGTTTGAATAGAGAAAAACTGGAGGAAGTAAAGTGTTTTAGATATCTGGGAGTGGATATGGCAGCGGAGGGAACCATGGAAGCGGAAGTGAATCATAGGGTGGGGGAGGGGGCGAAAATCGTGGGAGCCTTGAAGAATGTGTGGAAATCGAGAACATTGTCTCGGAAAGCAAAAATGGGTATGTTTGACGGAATAGTGGTTCCAACAATGTTGTATGGTTGCGAGGCTTGGGCTATGGATAGAGTTGTGCGCAGGAGGGTGGATATGCTGGAAATGAGATGTTTGAGGACAATGTGTGGTGTGAGGTGGTTTGATCGAGTAAGTAATGTAAGGGTAAGAGAGATGTGTGGAAATAAAAAGAGCGTGGTTGAGAGTGCAGAAGAGGGTGTTTTGAAATGGTTTGGGCACATGGAGAGAATGAGTGAGGAAAGATTGACCAAGAGGATGTATGTGTCGGAGGTGGAGGGAACGAGGAGAAGTGGGAGACCAAATTGGAGGTGGAAAGATGGAGTGAAAAAGATTTTGTGTGATCGGGGCCTGAACATGCAGGAGGGTGAAAGGCAGGCAAGGAATAGAGTGAATTGGATCGATGATGGTATACCAGCGTTGACGTGCTGTCAGTGGATTGAATCAGGGCATGTGAAGCGTCTGGGGTAAAACATGGAAAGCTGTGTGGGGCCTGGATGTGGAAAGGGAGCTGTGGTTTCGGGCATTATTGCATGACAGCTTGAGACTGAGTGTGAACGAATGAGGCCTTTGTTGTCTTTTCCTAGTGCTACCCCGCACACATGAGGGTGGGAGGGGGATTGTATTCCATGTGTGGCGAGGTGGCGATGGGAATGAATAAAGGCAGACAGTGTGAATTGTGTGCATGGGTATATATGTATGTGTCTGTGTGTGTATATAAATGTGTACATTGAGATGTATAAGTATGTATATTTGCGTGTGTGGACGTGTGTGTATATACATGTGTATGGGGGTGGGTTGGGCCATTTCTTTCGTCTGTTTCCTTGCGCTACCTTGCAAACGCGGGAGACAGCGACAAAGCAAAAAAAAAAAATGTGCTTATCATTTTTTTTTTATAAATGCAACTTGCTTTAAGGCTTGTGCTTGAAAATATGTTACATTTCAGGTCCTGGTGGTTCCAAGATATCTCTACCATCTCTCACAACACAGCTGAATCGCTCTGTGCCAGCATACTCGCAGGCAGTTTCCCTAGCCAAGACTCAGGTATACATATGAGAGGATGAGAAGTAATTCCTTAAATGCCATGCTTTACAAATAGTTTTTAACATGACTTTCTTGAGTAAGAGTTATTGTATTGTATATATTTAAACAGATGGTTGTACACTTAATTAGTTATATACCCTTTATATGCCCTTTTTTTCACCTCTTGCACCTTTCTCTTGACCTCCTGTCTCTTTCTTTTATACTTCTCCCACTCAATTGCATTTTTTCCCTGCAAAAATCGTCCAAATGCCTCTCTCTTCTCTTTCACTAATACTCTTACTTCTTCATCCCACCACTCACTACCCTTTCTAAACAGCCCACCTCCCACACTTCTCATGCCACAAGCATCTTTTGCGCAATCCATCACTGATTCCCTAAATACATCCCATTCCTCCCCGACTCCCCTTACTTCCATTGTTCTCACCTTTTTCCATTCTGTACACAGTCTCTCCTGGTACTTCCCCACACAGGTCTCCTTCCCAAGCTCACTTACTCTCACCACCTTCTTCACCCCAACATTCACTCCTCTTTTCTGAAAACCCATACTAATCTTCACCTTAGCCTCCACAAGATAATGATCAGACATCCCTCCAGTTGCACCTCTCAGCACATTAACATCCAAAAGTCTCTCTTTCGCACGCCTGTCAATTAACACGTAATCCAATAACGCTCTCTGGCCATCTCTCCTACTTACATAAGTATACTTATGTATATCTCGCTTTTTAAACCAGGTATTCCCAATCATCAGTCCTTTTTCAGCACATAAATCTACAAGCTCTTCACCATTTCCATTTACAACACTGAACACCCCATGAATACCAATTATTCCCTCAACTGCCACATTACTCACCTTTGTTGTTCGCTGATGATACAGCGCTGGTGGCTGATTCATGTGAGAAACTGCAGAAGCTGGTGACTGAGTTTGGTAAAGTGTGTGGAAGAAGAAAGTTGAGAGTAAATGTGAATAAGAGCAAGGTTATTAGGTACAGTAGGGGTGAGGGTCAAGTCAATTGGGAGGTGAGTTTGAATGGATAAAAACTGGAGGAAGTGAAGTGTTTTAGATATCTGGGAGTGGATCTGTCAGCGGATGGAACCATGGAAGCGGAAGTGGATCATAGGGTGGGGGAGGGGGCGAAAATTTTGGGAGCCTTGAAAAATGTGTGGAAGTCGAGAACATTATCTCGGAAAGCAAAAATGGGTATGTTTGAGGGAATAGTGGTTCCAACAATGCTGTATGGTTGCGAGGCGTGGGCTATGGATAGAGATGTGCGCAGGAGGATGGATGTGCTGGAAATGAGATGTTTGAGGACAATGTGTGGTGTGAGGTGGTTTGATCGAGTAAGTAACGTAAGGGTAAGAGAGATGTGTGGAAATAAAAAGAGCGTGGTTGAGAGAGCAGAAGAGGGTGTTTTGAAATGGTTTGGGCACATGGAGAGAATGAGTGAGGAGAGATTGACCAAGAGGATATATGTGTCGGAGGTGGAGGGAACGAGGAGAAGAGGGAGACCAAATTGGAGGTGGAAAGATGGAGTGAAAAAGATTTTGTGTGATCGGGGCCTGAACATGCAGGAGGGTGAAAGGAGGGCAAGAAATAGAGTGAATTGGAGTCATGTGGTATACAGGGGTTGACGTGCTGTCAGTGGATTGAAGCAAGGCATGTGAAGCGTCTGGGGTAAACCATGGAAAGCTGTGTAGGTATGTATATTTGCGTGTGTGGACGTGTGTATGTACATGTGTATGGGGGGGGGGGTTGGGCCATTTCTTTCGTCTGTTTCCTTGCGCTACCTCGCAAACGCGGGAGACAGCGACAAAGTATAAAAAAAAAAAAAAAAAAAAAAAACCAGTGATAGAGACAATACTTTGTAGTTTTTAATAATGCAAAACATATGATTTTGATGGTAATAATTAGATAAGAAAGAGCCAGAGAAAACATTAGATTATAAAAGATTTGAAGAATTGGAAATGATGATCCTAGATGATGCAAGAGTTGTCAACCCATCTCTCTTATCCCTCAGGTACCTCAGAATCAGTGCCTTCTTCAGCTCATTCCTTCCATATACCACATGCCTCAGTTTTCACTTATCCTTTTGCTTGCATCCACATGCCTTCCTTGTCACCCAGTCTGTTACTGATACTTACACAGCTTCATTTCCACTCAGTTTCCACAATTTACCATTTGGGCTGCTCGACCTGCTTCTATCGCCAACCAAACAGAAACACATCAGATACGTATGCACTATTACATAGCACCATTTTTATTATGGTCATTTGCTGATATATCCAACTAACAATAAAGGCAAGACAGAAAGGCCAGATTACTCAAGTTAGCGAAGCTTACTTCAGGTTTTTTTTAACTCAGTATTTAATCCAACCTAATAATATAGAATGGCTGAAGCAAAGGATATATCGGGCTTTGTTGAGAATGGTTTGCATTTCATGAAATGTTTTGGTGTGGACAAGAATATCATCAGCATAACAAATAATGATATTCCTGGGACTTTCTAAGACTGATTTCAGTAATGCATTGATTAATACACTGAATGAGGTTTGGCATAGTTATTCAACATGATCGTAATAGATGAGAGAAAATGTTAGAATAAACATGTGAGCATGTGTCCAACATAATGAATTGTTTACCTTACTCACAGCTCTGGAGCTTTTAGAGATCACTGCCATATACAGTGTAATAATTTCTGATTTTTCATTGCTCTTAATACCCTGAGATCAAAATGTAACATATTGGTCTCTGAAGCTAGAGATAGATATTCAAACATAATTGGCAAGGGATTCGAATCAAATTGTTATGAATTTCCTTTCAGAGTGACCTTCAGAATCATGACAAAGTTGATGCTTTTGCCAAACTTGCACTTGTTAAAGAAGCTAATGAAAATAACATTGGGTTGCCAATCAGAAGTTTCAAAGCTGTAATTAGAAAGGAACTAACAGATCTCTTTGAAGCAAATAGATGAGTACAAAGAGGCACAAGCAGAAACATTTTCAATCACAATGTAATGTGTAAAGTAAAACATGTATATTCAGAAAGTGATAGGATCACCAATTACAGGATGTTGTTATTGCTAGACTAAGGCTAAGCTTTAGGTTCTGTAGGTGCTTTGACCAATCTTAAGATGTTTTCATGTGGATTGTAAAGTTTGTGGCCAGAGATTTGGACACAAACTTGAATTCTAAGTTTTAGAATGTGAAAAATAGTGCTTTTTAGAGACAGGTCTAAACAAACCCTACAAGAAATGACAAAAAACCTTATTGTTGATAACAATATTTTTGAAAATCTAAGACTGTATGTACTTTTTGTGTCTAGTCAGTAAGACTTGCTTTATGAAAGACTGTTAACTTATATAATGAACCAGTTTTGTAATGAGTGTAAGCCCACTGTGATCTGACGAAGACCCTCTGTGACCTCTGTAATCATTCTGCATTTCTCCTCTCAGGATGAGCATAGGTTGCAAAAGAAAGTTGATGGTGGTACCAGAACAAATCAAAACAAAGCCTCTGAAGATTAGCACTACTCTTGTGACTCCCATTGTATGCTGGTTAGTCAGCTATGTATGACCCATTGTTTAAGGGTTAAAGAGGATATGCATTACAGTCTGAGGTATCACTGAGTTGCTGCTCATACTGCTTACATAAAGCAGAAACCAAGGATACATTGAACAAACATACAGGTGTCATGATATTGGCACTATTTCAGACAAAGCTACTGAAGATTAGTGCTACAGTTACAACCCCAGTCAACCAGCAATATACAACTGTTGTGTAAGGGTCAAAGAACTGTTCCATATTAACATCATCTTGAGCTATTTAAAATTCATTAGTGGTCATTGTGTCTCCCTTTAACCTCCTTCATTTCAGTGTGTTTGAATTAAGGGCTTTCCTCCTATCTTCATGACTCATTTCACTAATTTCTGGTACCATTACTGTTACTTTCCTGTGGACTCAGACAGGCAGTTTTATGCAACTTTTTGAGTGAGGTTACAAAGCTATTACACCTTATTCTATTAGGGTTGACTTCACATCATTTATATTTTCCACAACACCTTATTGTTCATGTATACGAGAGAGATAATGTATTTTGGGCATAACTATCAGGGACTTTTGATATCCTGCATGTGGGGCCTGATCATGTAATATTCCTTTTTTAGTTCATGAGTAAAGTTATAAGACAATATTTCATATGAAGAACAGGTAAGAAAGTTAACACTTATTAATTTCAAATATTCTTTGGTGTTGTACTTAGAAACTGAAGAGGTATTTTCCTTCTTTTTTTAGTGCTCAGTCGGTAAAATATTTCTAACAAGTTTTAAAAGAATTTTTTTTCCAGACTTTCAGCTATAATGTTGACTTAGATTGTTATATGTATTTTCACCAATTTGTCAGGTTGTCAGCCTTGTTGGTGGCTTAAATGACTCATCAGGGCATTCAAAATCTTCAGCTAATAATGATTCATCATCCTCATCTCTTAATGTACCTGGTCTGCAGCAGTTGTTGGCAGGTTAGATAATAAAACTCATTAGTAAGGGTATATTAAGTCATTTTTGAAAAATTAAGTACATTATTCATACTTTGATATTTTGTGTTATTTGTTTTTTGTATAGGTATCTTTAAAAATACTTAGAAAAGCAAATGGATTTGTATGAAGCATTTATGGATCTGGAGAAGGCATATGATAGAGTTGATAGAGATGCTCTGTGGAAGGTATTAAGAATATATGGTGTGGGAGGCAAGTTGCCAGAAGCAGTGAAAAGTTTTTATCGAGGATGTAAGGCATGTGTACGTGTAGGAAGAGAGGAAAGTGATTGGCTCTCAGTGAATGTCGGTTCGCGGCAGGGGTGTGTGATGTCTCCATGGTTGTTTGATTTGTTTATGGATGGGGTTGTTAGGGATATGAATGCAAGAGTTTTGGAGAGAGGGGCAAGTATGCAGTCTATTCTGGATGAGAGGGCTTGGGAAGTGAGTCAGTTGTTATTTGCTGATGATACAGTGCTGGTGGCTGATTCGGGTGAGAAACTTTAGAGGATGGTGACTGAGTTTGGTAAAGTGTATGAAAGAAGAAAGCTGAGAGTAAATGTGAATAAGAGCAAGGTTATTAGGTACAGTAGGGTTGAGGGACAAGTCAATTGGGAGGTAAGTTTGAATGGAGATAAACTGGAGGAAGTGAAGTGGTTTAGATATCTGGGAGTGGATTTGGCAGCGGATGTAACCATGGAAGCGGAAGTGAGTCACAGGGTGGGAGAGGGGGTGAAGGTTCTGGGAGTGTTGAAAAATGTGTGAAAGTCGAGAACATTATCTCAGAAAGCAAAAATGGGTATGTTTGAAGGAATAGTGGTTCCAATGGTGTTATATGGTTGCAAGGCGTGGGCTATAGATAGAGTTGTGCGGAGGAGGGTGGATGTGTTGGAAATGAGATGCTTGAGGACATTATGTGGTGTGAGGTAGCTTGATCGAGTAAGTAATGAAAGGGTAAGTGGTAATAAAAAGAGTGTGGTTGAGAGAGCAGAAGAGGGTGTCTTGAAATGGTTTGGTCATATAGAGAGAATGAGTGAGGAAAGATTGACAAAGAGGATATATGTGTCAGAGGTTGTGGGAACGAGGAGAAGTTGGAGACCAAATTGGAGGTGGGAAGATGGAGTGAAAAAGATTTTGAGTGATTGGGGCCTGAACATGCAAGAGTGTGAAAAGTGTGCAAGGAATAGAGTGGATTGGAATGATGTGGTACACCGGGGTTGATGTTCTGTCAATGGATTGAACTTGGGAATGTGAAGCGTCTGGGGTAAACCATGGAAAGTTCTGTGGGGCCTGGATGTGGAAAGGGAGCTGTGGCTTCGGTGCATTATACATGTCAGCTAGAGACTGAGTGTGAAGGAATGGGGCCTTTGTTGTCTTTTCCTTGCGCTACCTCGCACACATGAGGGGGGAGGGGGTTTATATTTCATGCTTGGCGAGATGGCGATGGGAATGAATAAAGGCAGACAGTATGAATTATGTACATGTGTACATATGTATAAGTCTGTGTGTGTGTGTGTATATATATATATATATATGTATATATATATATATATATATATATATATATATATATATATATATATATATATATATATATATATTTTTTTTTTTTTTATATTTTTTTGCTTTGTCGCCGTCTCTCGCGTTTGCGAGGTAGCGCAAGGAAACAGACGAAAGAAATGGCCCAACCCACCCCCATACACATGTATATACATACATGTCCATACACGCAAATATACATACCTACACAGCTTTCCATGGTTTACCCCAGACGCTTCACATGCCCTGATTCAATCCACTGACAGCACGTCAACCCCGGTATACCACATCGATCCAATTCACTCTATTCCTTGCCCTCCTTTCAACCTCCTGCATGTTCAGGCCCCGATCACACAAAATCTTTTTCACTCCGTCTTTCCACCTCCAATTTGGTCTCCCACTTCTCCTCGTTCCCTCCACCTCCGACACATATATCGTCTTGGTCAATCTTTCCTCACTCATTCTTTCCATGTGCCCAAACCATTTCAAAACACCCTCTTCTGCTCTCTCAACCACACTCTTTTTATTTCCACACGTCTCTCTTACCCTTATGTTACTTACTCGATCAAACCACCTCACACCACACATTGTTGTCAAACATCTCATTTCCAGCACATCCACCCTCCTGCGCACAACTCTATCCATAGCCCACGCCTCGCAACCATACAACATTGTTGGAACCACTATTCCTTCAAACATGCCCATTTTTGCTTTCCGAGGTAATGTTCTCGACTTCCACACATACTTCAAGGCTCCCAGGATTTTCGCCCCCTCCCCCACACTATGATCCACTTCCGCTTCCATGGTTCCATCCGCTGCCAGATCCACTCCCAGATATCTAAAACACTTTACTTCCTCCAGTTTTTCTCCATTCAAACTCACCTCCCAATTGACTTGACCCTCAACCCTACTGTACCTAATAACCTTGCTCTTATTCACATTTACTCTTAACTTTCTTCTTCCACACACTTTACCAAACTCAGTCACCAGCTTGTGCAGTTTCTCACATGAATCAGCCACCAGCGCTGTATCATCAGCGAACAACAACTGACTCACTTCCCAAGCTCTCTCATCCCCAACAGACTTCATACTTGCCCCTCTTTCCAAAACTCTTGCATTTACCT
This sequence comes from Panulirus ornatus, assembly GCF_036320965.1. Lineage (NCBI taxonomy): Eukaryota > Metazoa > Arthropoda > Malacostraca > Decapoda > Palinuridae > Panulirus > Panulirus ornatus. The sequence continues at coordinate 15,683,781 of NC_092285.1, forward strand.
CCCTAACAAACCCATCCATAAACAAATTAAACAACCATGGAGACATCACACACCCCTGCCGCAAACCTACATTCACTGAGAACCAATCACTTTCCTCTCTTCCTACACGTACACATGCCTTACATCCTCGATAAAAACTTTTCACTGCTTCTAACAACTTGCCTCCCACACCATATATTCTTAAAACCTTCCACAGAGCATCTCTATTAACTCTATCATATGCCTTCTCCAGATCCATAAATGCTACATACAAATCCATTTGTTTTTCTAAGTATTTCTCACATACATTCTTCAAAGCAAACACCTGATCCACACATCGTCTACCACTTCTGAAACCACACTGCTCTTCCCCAATCTGATGCTCTGTACATGCCTTCACCCTCTCAATCAATACCCTCCCATATAATTTACCAGGAATACTCAACAAACTTATACCTCTGTAATTTGAGCACTCACTCTTATTCCCTTTGCCTTTGTACAATGGCACTATGCAAACATTCCGCCAATCCTCCGGCACCTCACCATGAATCATACATACATTAAATAACCTCACCAACCAGTCAACAATACAGTCACCCCCTTTTTTAATAAATTCCACTGCAATACCATCCAAACCTGCTGCCTTGCCGGCTTTCATCTTCCGTAAAGCTTTTACTACCTCTTCTCTATTTACCAAATCATTTTCCCTAACCCTCTCACTTTGCACACCACCTCGACCAAAACACCCTATATCTGCCACTCTATCATCAAACACATTCAACAAACCTTCAAAATACTCACTCCATCTCCTTCTCACATCACCAGTACTTGTTATCACCTCCCCATTAGCCCCCTTCACTGAAGTTCCCATTTGCTCCCTTGTCTTACGCACTTTATTTACGTCCTTCCTAAACATCTTTTTATTCTCCCTGAAATTTAATGATATTCTCTCACCCCAACTCTCATTTGCCCTCTTTTTCACCTCTTGCACCTTTCTCTTGACCTCCTGCCTCTTTCTTTTATACCTCTCCCACTCATTTGCATTTTTTCCCTGCAAAAATCGTCCAAATGCCTCTCTCTTCTCTTTCACTAATAATCTTACTTTTTCATCCCACCACTCGCTACCGTTTCTAATTAACCCACTTCCCACGCTTCTCATGCCACAAGCATCTTTTGCGCAAGCCATCACTGCTTCCCTAAATACATCCCATTCCTCCTCCACTCCCCTTACCTCCTTTGTTCTCATCTCTTTCCATTCTGTACTCAGTCTCTCCTGGTACTTCCTTACACAAGTCTCCTTCCCAAGCTCACTTACTCTCACCACTCTCTTCACCCCAACATTCTCTCTTCTTTTCTGAAAACCCCCACAAATCTTCACCTTCGCCTCCACAAGATAATGATCAGACATCCCTCCAGTTGCACCTGTCAGCACATTAACATCCAAAAGTCTCTCTTTCATGCGTCTATCAATTAACACGTAATCCAATAACACTCTCTGGCCATGTCTCCTATTTACATACGTATACTTATGTATATCTCGCTTTTTAAACCAGGTATTCCCAATCACCAGTCCTTTTTCAGCACATAAATCTACAAGCTCTTCACCATTTCCATTTACAACACTGAACACTCCATGTATACCAATTATTTCCTCAACTGCCACATTACTCACCTTTGCATTCAAATCACCCATCACTATAACCCGGTCTTGTGCATCAAAACAACTAACACACTCATTCAGCTGCTCCCAAAACACTTGCCTCTCATGAACTTTCTTCTCATGCCCAGGTGCATATGCACCAATAATCACCCATCTCTCTCCATCAACTTTCAGTTTTACCCATATCAATCTAGAGTTTACTTTCTTACACTCTATCACATATTCCCACAACTCCTGATTCAGGAGTAGTGCTACTCTTTCCCTTGCTCTTGTCCTCTCACTAACCCCTGACTTTACTCCCAAGACATTCCCAAACCACTCTTCCCCTTTACCCTTGAGCTTCGTTTCACTCAGAGCCAAAACATCCAGGTTCCTTTCCTCAAACATACTACCTATCTCTCCTTTTTTCTCATCTTGGTTACATCCACACACATTTAGACACCCCAATCTGAGCCTTCGAGGAGGATGAGCACTCCTCGCGTGACTCCTTCTTCTGTTTTCCCTTTTAGAAAGTTAAAATACAAGGAGGGGAGGGTTTCTGGCCCCCCGCTCCTCTCCCCTCTAGTCGCCTTCTACGACACGTGAGGAATGCGTTGGAAGTATTCTTTCTCCCCTATCCCCAGGGATATTATTCTTTTCTTTCTTTCATACTATTCGCCATTTCCCGCCTCAGCGAGGTAGCGTTAAGAGCAGAGAACTGGGCCTCTGAGGAAACATCCTCACCCGGCCCCCTTCTCTGTTCCCTCCTTTGGAAAATTGAAAAAAAAAAAAAAAAAAAGAGAGGGGAAGATTTCCAGCTCCCCGCTCCCCTCCCTTTTAGTTGACTTCTACAACACGCAGGGAATACGTGGGAAGTATTCTTTCTCCCCTATCCCCAGGGATAAATTATTATTATTATTATTATTATTATTTTTTTTTTTTTTTTTTATACTTTGTCGCTGTCTCCCGCGTTTGCGAGGTAGCGCAAGGAAACAGACGAAAGAAATGGCCCAACCCCCCCCCCATACACATGTACATACACACGTCCACACACGCAAATATACATACCTACACAGCTTTCCATGGTTTACCCCAGACGCTTCACATGCCTTGCTTCAATCCACTGACAGCACGTCAACCCCTGTATACCACATGACTCCAATTCACTCTATTTCTTGCCCTCCTTTCACCCTCCTGCATGTTCAGGCCCCGATCACACAAAATCTTTTTCACTCCATCTTTCCACCTCCAATTTGGTCTCCCTCTTCTCCTCGTTCCCTCCACCTCCGACACATATATCCTCTTGGTCAATCTCTCCTCACTCATTCTCTCCATGTGCCCAAACCATTTCAAAACACCCTCTTCTGCTCTCTCAACCACGCTCATTTTATTTCCACACATCTCTCTTACCCTTACGTTACTTACTCGATCAAACCACCTCACACCACACATTGTCCTCAAACATCTCATTTCCAGCACATCCATCCTCCTGCGCACATCTCTATCCATAGCCCACGCCTCGCAACCATACAACATTGTTGGAACCACTATTCCCTCAAACATACCCATTTTTGCTTTCCGAGATAATGTTCTCGACTTCCACACATTTTTCAAGGCTCCCAAAATTTTCGCCCCCTCCCCCACCCTATGATCCACTTCCGCTTCCATGGTTCCATCCGCTGACAGATCCACTCCCAGATATCTAAAACACTTCACTTCCTCCAGTTTTTCTCCATTCAAACTCACCTCCCAATTGACTTGACCCTCACCCCTACTGTACCTAATAACCTTGCTCTTATTCACATTTACTCTCAACTTTCTTCTTCCACACACTTTACCAAACTCAGTCACCAGCTTCTGCAGTTTCTCACATGAATCAGCCACCAGCGCTGTATCATCAGCGAACAACAACTGACTCACTTCCCAAGCTCTCTCATCCCCAACAGACTTCATACTTGCCCCTCTTTCCAGGATTCTTGCATTTACCTCCCTTACAACCCCATCCATAAACAAATTAAACAACCATGGAGACATCACACACCCCTGCCGCAAACCTACATTCACTGAGAACCAATCACTTTCCTCTCTTCCTACACGTACACATGCCTTACATCCTCGATAAAAACTTTTCACTGCTTCTAACAACTTGCCTCCCACACCATATATTCTTAATACCTTCCACAGAGCATCTCTATCAACTCTATCATATGCCTTCTCCAGATCCATAAATGCTACATACAAATCCATTTGCTTTTCTAAGTATTTCTCACATACATTCTTCAAAGCAAACACCTGATCCACACATCCTCTACCACTTCTGAAACCGCACTGCTCTTCCCCAATCTGATGCTCTGTACATGCCTTCACCCTCTCAATCAATACCCTCCCATATAATTTACCAGGAATACTCAACAAACTTATACCTCTGTAATTTGAGCACTCACTCTTATCCCCTTTGCCTTTGTACAATGGCACTATGCACGCATTCCGCCAATCCTCAGGCACCTCACCATGAGTCATACATACATTAAATAACCTTACCAACCAGTCAACAATACAGTCACCCCCTTTCTTAATAAATTCCACTGCAATACCATCCAAACCTGCTGCCTTGCCGGCTTTCATCTTCCGCAAAGCTTTTACTACCTCTTCTCTGTTTACCAACTCATTTTCCCTAACCCTCTCACTTTGCACACCACCTCGACCAAAACACCCTATATCTGCCACTCTGTCATCAGACACATTCAACAAACCTTCAAAATACTCATTCCATCTCCTTCTCACATCACCGCTACTTGTTATCACCTCCCCATTTACGCCCTTCACTGAAGTTCCCATTTGCTCCCTTGTCTTACGCACCCTATTTACCTCCTTCCAGAACATCTTTTTATTCTCCCTAAAATTTACTGATAGTCTCTCACCCCAACTCTCATTTGCCCTTTTTTTCACCTCTTGCACCTTTCTCTTGACCTCCTGTCTCTTTCTTTTATACTTCTCCCACTCAATTGCATTTTTTCCCTGCAAAAATCGTCCAAATGCCTCTCTCTTCTCTTTCACTAATACTCTTACTTCTTCATCCCACCACTCACTACCCTTTCTAAACAGCCCACCTCCCACTCTTCTCATGCCACAAGCATCTTTTGCGCAATCCATCACTGATTCCCTAAATACATCCCATTCCTCCCCCACTCCCCTTACTTCCATTGTTCTCACCTTTTTCCATTCTGTACACAGTCTCTCCTGGTACTTCCCCACACAGGTCTCCTTCCCAAGCTCACTTACTCTCACCACCTTCTTCACCCCAACATTCACTCCTCTTTTCTGAAAACCCATACTAATCTTCACCTTAGCCTCCACAAGATAATGATCAGACATCCCTCCAGTTGCACCTCTCAGCACATTAACATCCAAAAGTCTCTCTTTCGCACGCCTGTCAATTAACACGTAATCCAATAACGCTCTCTGGCCATCTCTCCTACTTACATAAGTATACTTATGTATATCTCGCTTTTTAAACCAGGTATTCCCAATCATCAGTCCTTTTTCAGCACATAAATCTACAAGCTCTTCACCATTTCCATTTACAACACTGAACACCCCATGCATACCAATTATTCCCTCAACTGCCACATTACTCACCTTTGCATTCAAATCACCCATCACTATAACCCGGTCTCGTGCATCAAAACCGCTAACACACTCATTTAGCTGCTCCCAAAACACTTGCCTCTCATGATCTTTCTTCTCATGCCCAGGTGCATATGCACCAATAATCACCCACCTCTCTCCATCAACTTTCAATTTTACCCATATTAATCGAGAATTTACTTTCTTACATTCTATCACATACTCCCACAACTCCTGTTTCAGGAGTATTGCTACTCCTTCCCTTGCTCTTGTCCTCTCACTAACCCCTGACTTCACTCCCCAGACATTTCCAAACCACTCTTCCCCTTTACCCTTGAGCTTCGTTTCACTCAGAGCCAAAACATCCAGGTTCCTTTCCTCAAACATACTACCTATCTCTCCTTTTTTCACATCTTGGTTACATCCACACACATTTAGGCACCCCACTCTGAGCCTTCGAGGAGGATGATCACTCCCCGCGTGACTCCTTCTTCTGTTTCCCATTTTAGAAAGTTAATACAAGGAGGGGAGGATTTCCGGCCCCCCGCTCCCGTCCCCTCTAGTCGCTTTCTACGACACGCGAGGAATACGTGGGAAGTATTCTTTCACCCCTATCCCCAGGGATAATATTATTATTATTATTATTATTATTATTATTATTATTATTTTTTTTTTTTTTTTTTTTTATACTTTGTCGCTGTCTCCCGCGTTTGCGAGGTAGCGCAAGGAAACAGACGAAAGAAATGGCCCAACCCCCCCCCATACACATGTACATACACACGTCCACACACGCAAATATACATACCTACACAGCTTTCCATGGTTTACCCCAGACGCTTCACATGCCCTGATTCAATCCACTGACAGCACGTCAACCCCGGTATACCACATCGATCCAATTCACTCTATTCCTTGCCCGCCTTTCACCCTCCTGCATGTTCAGGCCCCGATCACTCAAAATCTTTTTCACTCCATCTTTCCACCTCCAATTTGGTCTCCCACTTCTCCTCGTTCTCTCCACCTCTGACACATATATCCTCTTGGTCAATCTTTCCTCACTCATTCTCTCCATGTGCCCAAACCATTTCAAAACACCCTCTTCTGCTCTCTCAACCACGCTCTTTTTATTTCCACACATCTCTCTTACCTTTACATTACTTACTCGATCAAACCACCTCACACCACACATTGTCCTCAAACATCTCATTTCCAGCACATCCACCCTCCTGCGCACAACTCTATCCATAGCCCACGCCTCGCAACCATACAACGTTGTTGGAACCACTATTCCTTCAAACATACCCATTTTTGCTTTCCGAGATAATGTTCTCAACTTCCACACATTCTTCAAGGCTCCCAGAATTTTCGCCCCCTCCCCCACCCTATGATCCACTTCCGCTTCCATGGTTCCATCCGCTGCCAGATCCACTCCCAGATATCTAAAACACTTCACTTTCTCCAGTTTTTCTCCATTCAAACTCACCTCCCAATTGAATTGACCCTCAACCCTACTGTACCTAATAACCTTGCTCTTATTCACATTTACTCTTATCTTTCTTCTTTCACACACTTTACCAAACTCAGTCACCAGCTTGTGCAGTTTCTCACATGAATCAGCCACCAGCGCTGTATCATCAGCGAACAACAACTGACTCACTTCCCAAGCTCTCTCATCCCCAATAGACTTCATACTTGCCCCTCTTTCCAAATATATATATATACATATATATATATATATATATGTCTGTGTGAAACTGCAGAAGCTGGTGACTGAGTTTGGTAAAGTGTGTGAAAGAAGAAAGTTAAGAGTAAACGTGAATAAGAGCAAGGTTAATAGGTACAGTAGGGTTGAGGGTCAAGTCAATTGGGAGGTAAGTTTGAATGGAGAAAAACTGGAGGCAGTAAAGTGTTTTAGATATCTGGGAGTGGATCTGGCAGCGGATGGAACCATGGAAGCGGAAGTGGATCATAGGGTGGGGGAGGGGGCGAAAATTCTGGGAGCCTTGGAGAATGTGTGGAAGTCGAGAACATTATCTCGGAAAGCAAAAATGGGTATGTTTGAAGGAATAGTGGTTCCAACAATGTTGTATGGTTGCGAGGCGTGGACTATGGATAGAGTTGTGCGCAGGAGGATGGATGTGCTGGAAATGAGATGTTTGAGGACAATGTGTGGTGTGAGGTGGTTTGATCGAGTAAGTAATGTAAGGGTAAGAGAGATGTGTGGAAATAAAAAGAGCGTGGTTGAGAGAGCAGAAGAGGGTGTTTTGAAATGGTTTGGTCACATGGAGAGAATGAGTGAGGAAAGATTGACCAAGAGGATATATGTGTCGGAGGTGGAGGGAACGAGGAGAAGAGGGAGACCAAATTGGAGGTGGAGGGATGGAGTGAAGGAGATTTTGTGTGATCGGGGCCTGAACATGCAGGAGGGTGAAAGGAGGGCAAAGAATAGAGTGAATTGGAGCGACGTGGTATACCGGGGTTGACGTGCTGTCAGTGGATTGAATCAAGGCATGTGTATGGGGGTGGGTTAGGCCATTTCTTTCGTCTGTTTCCTTGCGCTACCTCGCAAATGCGGGAGACAGCAACAAAGCAAAAAAAAAAAAAAAGAATATATATATATATATATATATATATATATATATATATATATATACATGTACATGGTTGGTAAGGTTATTTAATGTATGTATGACTCATGGTGAGGTGCCTGAGGATTGGCAGAATACGTGCATAGTGCCATTGTACAAAGGCAAAGGGGATTAGAGTGAGTGCTCAAATTACAGAGGTATAAGTTTGTTGAGTATTCCTGGTAAATTATATGGGAGGGTATTGATTGAGAGGGTGAAGGCATGTACAGAGCATCAGATTGGGGAAGAGCAGTGTGGTTTCAGAAGTGGTAGAGGATGTGTGGATCAGGTGTTTGCTTTGAAGAATGTATGTGAGAAATACTTAGAAAAGCAAATGGATTTGTATGTATCATTTATGGATCTGGAGAAGGCATATGATAGAGTTGATAGAGATGCTCTGTGGAAGGTATTAAGAATATATGGTGTGGGAGGCAAGTTGTTAGAAGCAGTGAAAAGTTTTTATCGAGGATGTAAGGCATGTGTACGTGTAGGAAGAGAGGAAAGTGATTGGTTCTCAGTGAATGTAGGTTTGTGGCAGGGGTGTGTGATGTCTCCATGGTTGTTTAATTTGTTTATGGATGGGGTTGTTAGGGAGGTAAATGCAAGAGTTTTGGAAAGAGGGACAAGTATGAAGTCTGTTGTGGATGAGAGAGCTTGGGAAGTGAGTCAGTTGTAGTTCGCTGATGATACAGCGCTGGTGGCTGATTCATGTGAGAAACTGCAGAAGCTGGTGACTGAGTTTGGTAAAGTGTGTAAAAGAAGAAAGTTAAGAGTAAACATGAATAAGAGCAAGGTTATTAGGTACAGTAGGGTTGAGGGTCAAGTCAATTGGGAGGTGAGTTTGAATGGAGAAAAACTGGAGGAAGTAAAGTGTTTTAGATATCTGGGAGTGGATCTGGCAGCGGATGGAACCATGGAAGCGGAAGTGAATCATAGGATGGGAGAGGGGGCGAAATTCCTGGGAGCCTTGAAGAATGTTTGGAAGTCGAGAATATTATCTCGGAAAGCAAAAATGGGTATGTTTATAGGAATAGTGGTTCCAACAATGTTGTATGGTTGCGAGGCGTGGGCTATGGATAGAGTTGTGTGCAGGAGGGTGGATGTGCTGGAAATGAGATGTTTGAGGACAATGTGTGGTGTGAGGTGGTTTGATCGAGTAAGTAATGTAAGGGTAAGAGAGATGTGTGGAAATAAAAAGAGCGTGGTTGAGAGAGCAGAAGAGGGTGTTTTGAAATGGTTTGGGCACATGGAGAGAATGAGTGAGGAAAGATTGACCAAGAGGATATATGTGTCAGAGGTGGAGGGAACGAGGAGAAGTGGGAGACCAAATTGGAGGTGGAAAGATGGAGTGAAAAAGATTTTGAGTGATCGGGGCCTGAACATGCAGGAGGGTGAAAGGTGGGCAAGGAATAGAGTGAATTGGATCGATGTGGTATACCGGGGTTGACGTGCTGTCAGTGGATTGAATCAGGGCATGTGAAGCGTCTGGGGTAAACCATGGAAAGCTGTGTGGGGCCTGGATGTGGAAAGGGAGCTGTGGTTTCGGGCATCATTGCATGACAGCTAGAGACTGAGTGTGAACGAATGGGGCCTTTGTTGTCTTTTCCTAGCGCCACCTCGCACACATGAGGGGTGAGGGGGATGGTATTCCATGTGTGGCGAGGTGGCGATGGAAATGAATAAAGGCAGACAGTGTGAATTGCGTGCATGGGTATATATGTATGTGTCTGTGTGCGTATATATATGTGTACATTGAGATGTATAGGTATGTATATTTGCGTGTGTGGACGTGTATGTATATACATGTGTATGGGTGTGGGTTGGGCCATTTATTTCGTCTGTTTCCTTGCGCTACCTCGCAAACGCAGGAGACAGCGACAAAGGAAAATGAATAAATAAATATGTACATATACATGTACATTATCCCTGGGGATAGGAGAGAAAGAATACTTCCCACGCATTCCTCATGTGTCGTAGAAGGCGACTAAAGGGGACGGAAGCGGGGGGGCCAGAAACCCTCCCCTCCTTGTATTTTAACTTTCTAAAAGGGGAAACAGAAGAAGGAGTCATGCGGGGAGTGCTCATCCTCCTCGAAGGCTCAGATTGGGGTGTCTAAATGTGTGTGGATGTAACCAAGATGAGAAAAAAGTAGAGATAGGTAGAATGTTTGAGGAAAGGAACCTGGATGTTTTGGCTCTGAGTGAAACGAAGCTCAAGGGTAAAGGGGAAGAGTGGTTTGGGAATGTCTTGGGAGTAAGGTCAGGGGTTAGTGAGAGGACAAGAGCAAGGGAAGGAGTAGCACTACTCCTGAAACAGGAGTTGTGGGAGTATGTGATAGAGTGTAAGAAAAGAAATTCTAGATTGATATGGGTAAAACTGAAAGTTGATGGAGAGAGATGGGTGATTATTGGTGCATATGCACCTGGGCATGAGAAGAAAGATCATGAGAGGCGAGTGTTTTGGGAGCAGCTGAATGAGTGTGTTAGTGGTTTTGATGCGCAAGACCAGGTTATAGTGATGGGTGATTTGAATGCAAAGGTGAGTAATGTGGCAGTTGAGAGAATAATTTGTATACATGGGGTGTTCAGTGTTGTAAATGGAAATGGTGAAGAGCTTGTAGATTTATGTGCTGAAAAAGTACAGAATGGAAAAAGGTGAGAACAAAGGAGGTAAGGGGAGTTGGGGAGGAGTTGGGGAAGCAGTGATGGCTTGCGTAAAAGATGCTTGTGGCATGAGAAGCGTGGGAGGTGGGTTGATTAGAAAGGGTAGTGAGTGGTGGGATGAAGAAGTAAGATTATTAGTGAAAGAGAAGAGAGAGGCATTTGGACGATTTTTGCAGGGAAAAAATGCAAATGACTGGGAGATGTATAAAAGAAAGAGGCAGGAGGTCAAGAGAATGGTGCAAGAGGTGAAAAAGAAGGCAAATGAGAGTTGGGGTGAGAGAGTATCATTAAATTTTAGGGAGAAGAAATAGATGTTTTGGAAATAGGTAAATAAAGTGCGTAAGACGAGGGAACAAATGGGAACTTCAGTGAAGGGGGCTAATGGGGAGGTGATAACAAGTAGTGGTGATGTGAGAAGGAGATGGAGTGAGTATTTTGAAGGTTTGTTGAATGTGTTTGATGATGGAGTGGCAGATATAGGGTGTTTTGGTCGAGGTGGTGTGCAAAGTGAGAGGGTTAGGGAAAATGATTTGGTAAAAGCTTTGCAGAAGATGAAAGCAGGCAAGGCAGCAGGTTTGGATGGTATTGCAGTGGAATTTATTAAAAAAGGGGGTGACTGTGTTGTTGACTGGTTGGTAAGGTTATTTAATGTATGTATGACTCATGGTGAGGTGCCTGAGGATTGATGGAATGCTTGCATAGTGCCATTGTACAAAGGCAAAGGGGATAAAAGTGAGTGCTCAAATTACAGAGGTATAAGTTTGTTGAGTATTCCTGGTAAATTATATGGGAGGGTATTGATTGAGAGGGTGAAGGCATGTACAGAGCATCAGATTGGGGAAGAGCAGTGTGGCTTCAGAAGTGGTAGAGGATGTGTGGATCAGGTGTTTGCTTTGAAGAATGTATGTGAGAAATACTTAGAAAAGCAAATGGATTTGTATGTAGCATTTATGGATCTGGAGAAGGCATATGATAGAGTTGATAGAGATGCTCTGTGGAAGGTATTAAGAATATATGGTGTGGGAGGCAAGTTGTTAGAAGCAGTGAAAAGTTTTTATCGAGGATGTAAGGCATGTGTAAGTGTAGGAAGAGAGGAAAGTGATTGGTTCTCAGTGAATGTAGGTTTGCGGCAGGTGTGTGTGATGTCTCCATGGTTGTTTAATTTGTTTATGGATGGGGTTGTTAGGGAGGTGAATGCAAGAGTTTTGGAAAGAGGGGCAAGTATGCAGTCTGTTGTGGATGAGAAAGCTTGGGAAGTGAGTGAGTTGTTGTTAGCTAATGATACAGTGCTGGTGACTGATTCATGTGAGAAACTGCAGAAGCTGGTAACTGAGTTTGGTAAAGTGTGTGAAAGAAGAAAGTTAAGAGTAAATGTGAATAAGAGCAAGGTTATTAGGTACAGCAGGGTTGAGGGTCAAGTCTATTGGGAGGTAAGTTTGAATGGAGAAAAACTGGAGGAAGTAAAGTGTTTTAGATATCTGGGAGTGGATTTGACAGTGGATGGAACCATGGAAGCAGAAGTGAATCATAGGGTGGGGGAGGGGGTGAAAATCCTGGGAGCCTTGAAGAATGCTTGGAAGTCGAGAACATTATCTCGGAAAGCAAAAATGGGTATATTTGAAGGAATAGTGGCTCCAACAATGTTGTATGGTTGCAAGGCGTGGGCTATGGATAGAGTTGTGCGCAGGAGGGTGGATGTGCTGGAAATGAGATTTTTGGCTTGAGGTGGTTTGATGGAGTAAGTAATGTAAGGGTAAGAGAGATGTGTGGAAAGAAAAAGAGTGTGGTTGAGAGAGCAGAAGAGGGTGTTTTGAAATGGTTTGGTCACATGGAGAGAATGAGTGAGGAAAGATTGACCAAGAGGATATATGTGTCAGAGGTGGAGGGAACGAGGAGAAGTGGGAGACCAAATTGGAGGTGGAAAGATGGAGTGAAAAAGATTTTGAGTGATGGGGGCCCAAACATGCAGGAGGGTGAAAGGCGTGCAAGGAATAGAGTGAATTGGAACGATGTGGTATACTGGGGTCGACGTGCTGTCAATGGATTGAACCATGGCATGTGAAGCATCTGGGGTAAACCATGGAAAGTTCTGTGGGGCCTGGATGTGGAAAGGGAGCTGTGATTTCGGTGCATTATTACATGACAGCTAGAGACTGAGTGTGAACGAATGGGGCCTTTGTTGTCTTTTCCTAGTGCTACCTTGCACACATGACGTGGGAGGGGGATGTTATTCCATGTGTGGCGGGTTGGCGATGGGAATAAATAAAGGCAGACAGTATGAATTATGTACATGTGTATATATGTATATGTCTGTGTGTGTATATATATGTGTACATTGAGATGTATAGGTATGTATATTTGCGTGTGTGGATGTGTATGTATATACATGTCTATGTGGGTGGGTTGGGCCATTCTTTCGTCTGTTTCCTTGCGCTACCTCACAAACGTGGGAGATAGCGACAAAGCAAAATATATAATAAATAAATAACATATGCAAACTTGCTGCCCTCATCCATTCCTGTCACCACCCTGCCACACATGGAATGACACCCCCCCTATGCGTGCGTGCGAGATAGCGCTAGAAAAAGACAACAAAGGTCACATTCATTCACAATCAGTCTCTAGCTGTCATGTGTAATGCACCAAAACCACAGCTCCCTTCCCATATCTAGGCCCCACAAAACTTTCCATGGTTTGCCCCAGACGCTTCACATGCCCAGGTTCAATCCACTGACAGCACGTCGACCCCAGTATACAACATCGTTCCAATTCACTTACTCCTTGTATGCCTTTCACCCTCCTGCATCTTCAGGACCCGATCGCTCAAAATCTTTTTCACTCCATCCTTCCACCTCCAGTTTGGTCTTCCACTTCTTTTTCCTTCCACCTCTGACACATATACCCTCTTTGTCAATCTTTCCTTACTCATTCTCTCCATGTGACCAAACCATTTCAGTACACCCTCTTCTGCTCTCAGCCACACTCTTTTTATTGCCACACATCTCTCTTACCCTTTCATTACTTACTCAAACCACTTCACACCACATATTGTCCTCAAATATCTCATTTCCAACACATCCACCCTCTGTATAGCCCATGCCTCGCAATCATATAACATTGTTGGAACCACCATTCCTTCAAACGTACCCATTTTTGCTCCCCAAGGTAACATTCTCGCCTTCCACACATTCTTCAGTGCTCCCGGAACCTTCGTCCCCTCCCCCACCCTGTGACTCACTTCTGCTTCCATGGTTCTATCCACTGCTAAATCCACTTCCAGATATCTAAAACACTTCACTTTCTCCAGTTTTTCTCCATCGAACTTACTTACCTCCCAATTGACTTGTCCCTCAACCCTACTGAACCTAATAACCTTGCTCTTATTCACATTTACTCTCAGCTTTCTTCTTTCACACACTTTACCAAACTCAGTACCAGCTTCTGTAGTTCCTCACCTGAATCAGCCACCAGTGCTGTATCATCAGCAAACAACAAATGACTCACTTCTCAAGTCCTCTCATCCACAACAGACTGCATACTTGCCCCTTTCTCCAAAACTCTTGCATTCACCTCCCTAACAACCGCATCCATAAACAAATTAAACAACCATGGAGACATCACACACCCCTGCTGCAAACTGACATTCACTGGGAACCAATCACTGTCCTCTCCTCCTACTTGTACACATGCTTTACATCCTTGATAAAAACTTTTCACCGCTTCTAGCAACTCACCTCCCACACCGTATACTCTTAATACCTTCTACGGAGCATCTCTATCAACTCTTATCATATGCCTTCTCAAGATCCATAAACGTTATATACGAACTCATCTGTTTTTCTAAGTATTTCTCTCATACATTCTTCAAATCATACACCTGATCTACACATCCTCTACCACTTCTGAAACCACACTGCTCTTCCCTAATCTGATGCTCTGTACATGCCTTTACCCTCTCAGCCAATACCCTCCCATACAATTTCCCAGGATTAGTCAACAAACTTATATCTCTGTAATTTGAACACTCACCTTTATCCCCTTTGCCATTATACTATGGAACTATGCATGCATTCCGCTAATCCTCAGGCACTTCATCATGAAGTCAACAACATAATCACCACCTTTTTTTTAGTAAATTCCTCAGCAATACCATCAAAACTCGCCGCTTTTCATCTTCCGCAAAGCTTACACTACCTCTTCTCTGTTTACCAAACCATTCTCCCTGACCCTCTCACTTTGCACACCACCTCGTCCAAAACACCCTATATCTGCCACTCTGTCATCAAACACTCAACAAACCTTCAAAATACTCACTCCATCTCCCTCACACTTCACCACAACTTGCTATGATTACCCCATTAGCCCCTTCACCGATGTTCCCATTTGTTCTCTTGTCTTACGCACTTTATTTACCTCCTTCCAAAACATCTTTTTATTCTGTAAAATTAACGATACTCTCTCTCCTCAACTCTCATATGCCCTCTTTTTCACCTCTTGCACCTTTCTCTTGACCTCCTGCCTCTTTCTTTTATACATCTCCCAGTCATTTGCATTATTTCCCTGCAAAAATCGTCCAAATGTCTCTCTCTTCTCTTTCACTAACAGTCTTACTTCTTCATCCCACCACTTGCTACCCTTTCTAATCTGCCCAACTCCCATCTTTCTCATGCCACAGGCATCTTTTGTGCAAGCCATCACTGCTTCCCTAAATACAGCCCATTCCTCCACTCCCCTTACGTCATTTGCTCTCATCTTTTTCCATTCTGCACTCAATCTCTCCTGGTACTTCCTCACACCAGTCTCTTTCCCAAACTCACTTACTCTCACCACTCTCTTGACCCCAACATTCTCTTTTCTTATCTCAAAACCTCTACAAATCTTCACCTTCACCTCCCCAAGATAATGATCAGACATCCCTCCAGTTCCCCCTCTCTGCACATTAACATCCAAAAGTCTTTCTTTCACGCGCCTATCAGTTAACACATAATCCAATAACGCTATCTGGCCATCTCACCTACTTACATACATATACTTATGTATATCTCTTTTTAAACTAGGTATTCCCATCCACCAGTCCTATTTCAGCACACAAATGTACAAGCTCTTCACCATTTCCATTTACAACACTGAACACCCCATGTACATCAATTGTACCCTCAACTTCCACATTAAATCACCCATCACTATAACCCAGTCTCATACATCAAAGCTGCTAACACACTCGCTCAGCTGCTTCCAAAACACTTGCCTCTCATGATCTTTCTTCTCATGACCAGGTGCATAGGCACCAATAATGACCCATCTCTCTCCATCCACTTTCAGTTTTACCCATATCAATCTAGAGTTTACTTTCTTACACTCTATCACATACTCCCACATCTCTTGCTTCAGGAGTAGTGCTACTCCTTCCTTTGCTCTTGGCCTCTCACCAATCCCTGACTTTACTCCCACGATAAACCCAAACCACTCTTTCCCTTTACCCTTGATCTTCGTTTCACTCAGAGCCAAAAAATCCAGGTTCCTTTCCTCAAATATACTACCTATCTCTCCATTTTTCTCATCTTGGTTACATCCACATACATTTAGACACCCCAATCTGAGTCTTTGAGGAGGATGAGCACTCCCCACATGACTCCTTCTTCTGTTTCCCCTTTTAGGAAGTTAAAATACAGGGAGGGGAGGGTTTCTTGCCCTCCACTTTCATCCCCTTTAGTTGCCTTCTATGACACGCTGGGAATGAGTGGGAAGTATTCTTTCTTTCCTATCCTCAGGGACAAAATATATACCAGGGATTAATATGATCATCTCAGGTGTTCATTGACATGACTCTTAAAGATGGAAATGCTGTAGGAAGAGGGACTGACAAACTATGGAAGAGAATTCTACAGCTTCGATGTACAAGGATAAAAGATGCATGTGTAGCTGGTGTCCACTTACAAACAATGGGAACCAATAGGTGGGTGCTTGCCAGGGGTCCATAAGAACTATGGCCAAAATTATACCTTTAGAATATAGAGAGGAAAGGGCAGCACAGTTGACTGAAAAGTTTGGTTGAAGAGAAGTGACTGCTGAGATTTATCAAGACTTATCAAGGCAAAAGGCTTTTAATTCTACTCTAGCACAGAGAGAGAGGTGGAAGGAAAGCCACCACAGATATGCAAGCAGTACTCCATAGTGGGATGAATGAGATGCCTGTAGATGTGAAATAGTTACTTAAAAGGGGAATGGTTACAACAGACTTAGCTTGTAGAGAGCAGATTTTGTGATTTTCATTATGTTAGTTTTCTGATGTTTGTGTTATTGGTGGGTTAAAATGTAGCATTTTGAAATATAATGATAGGAAATTTTGTTTTTGTACTTTTGAATGTAATTGGCTTTCTGCTTGTCCATTCCGTATTGCTGCATGGGCCTGCATTAGGAGGGGAAATATGTTTAGTATACAAGGTAGTAGTTTGTAGACAGCCACTGACCAGGGATGAATATTACTGGTACTACCCACCTGGGTATTGGGAGGGTTAGTAGCAGCTGTGTACTGAGCCAACACATCAGTGGTTGTCAAGCTGCACTCCTCTGACCTAGGTAGCTGTCTTTTCTTTCTGCCTGACCCACACATGGACTGCTGCCATTCTATCCACAAACATTCAATTGCTCCATGTCATTCATAACTTTTGACAACATTCAACTGAGAAAAAATTTTGTAATACTTTTTTTTAACTATTCAGGTAGTAAAACAAATGATAAGTAAGTGATAGCCCATCTCTGTAAAACAATATGAAGTTTTAGGATGTATAGCAGAATGCTGGTTGAATCTGCACTGTTGCTGTAAGCAAATAACTACCAGTATAACTGATATAGGGGACCATGACTGGCACATGAAACCGGTTTGATAGTCTTGATATTTTCCTTCAAGATTTTTTTTTTTACATGGATACCCAACAAATTCAACGTTGCCCATAGTAATTAGTGTTTTCTATATAAATGTTGTGTCTTAATAAATATTGCACTGGTCTCTGACTTCTGTTTTCTTGAATAATTGGCTGTATTACAAATCATCAGACTCAAGTGGATACATTGGGTATTATTGAGGTCCTTTCCTATTCTCTTTATATCTTACTTTTGAAGCTTTGCAAAATAACAAATTAGCATGTTTTTTATGGTGCAGAGCATTCTGGTTTAGGATGTATAAACAAAGTTCAGTATATCAGGCTTATGTAAATCATGATGACTTTTACTGTATTTTGTTTAGGTTAACACAAGTGTAACCTTCCTTAGATGCCTCTGTAATCATTCATCCCCACACATTAATGTAACTGAGACCTAACAGTATTGACTGAACATTTGTGGAAAAAACCTGAATTCTAGTTTGACTGTTGAATTATTGCAGGGAGTCAGAATTTGCCCTTTTTGATAATCAGAACTGCTAGATACATTTTGTGTAATTAAACTCTAACAGAAGGATTACATGAATTCCATTTTTAACTCCTTAGGTACTCCATCAGCAGACAACCCTGCTCCTCAAAGGGGTGGCCCATCCTTGCTAGACCGTCTCTCTGCTCAATCTTCAAGCGCTGTTGCTGCAGCTGCTGCTGCTAATAAAGTTAGTTTCTGATGATAGCAGCTCCCAAAAATGTGTCATTTTATGGCATAAGTTTGAAGATTTATTTTGCTAGAGAAGTATGTATCTCTTTGTTTAGTTATAAACATGATTCATACAAGAGAATTAAGAGAGCTAAGTTATGCAGAAAGGCTACAGGTTCTGAATTTGCCCTCTTTGAAAGAGAGAAGATACTTATTAACCCCAACTTTCCTTTTTCCTCTTTTTCAGCCCCTACACCATCCCCTCGAGCTCCTCATGCTTTTCCCAATCACTCACACTCCTTCCCCATAAGTGCTGCCCATTCATCACTTTTCTCTCATATACTAGCAACTTTGTCATTCCATATTTACTTTAACCACCCTCTTCTGTCCCATATCTTATTATGTTTTTCAAAGGCCTCTACAAATCTTCATGCTTGCCAACTCTTCACCAGCCACACCTTTCAGCACATTCACAATCAAGAGTTTCTTCTATACATGCCTTTCAGAAAGTTTGTAATGAGCAATGCTCACTTGCCATCTTTCCTACTTCATATGCACTTATGTTTCTCTCTTTTTAAACTAGGTATTTTCGATCATTGGGTCTTTTTCAGCACACAACTCCACAACCCTGGGGTAGGGAAGAAAGAATTCTACCTCCATATTCCCTGGGTGTCATAGAAGGCAGAAGAGGGGCTGGAGCACGGGGCTGGAGACACACACTTCTTGTATTTCAGTTCCTTAAAGATGGAACAAAAAGGAACCAAGCAGGGAGTACTAGCTCCCCTTATACCCTCAGTCCGGGGTGTCTGATGTGTGGATGTAACCAAGATGAGAAGAAAGGAGAGACTAAGTAGTATGTTTGAGGAGAGAAACTTGATGTTCTGATTCTTAGTGAAACAAAGCTTAAGGATAAAGGGGATGAATGATATAGGAGTGCTTTGGGGTAAACTCAGGGATAAGTATTAGGGTGAAAACTAGGAAGAGGAAAGCACTAATGCTAAAGCAGGAGTTGTGGAAATGTGTGAGTGTAAGGAAGTAAGTTCCAGACTGATGTGGGTAAAAATGAGAGTGGATTGCAGGAGATGGGTGATAAGTAATGCTAATGCACCTGGTCATGAGAAGAAAGATCATGAGAGGCAAGTGTTTTTGGAGCAGCTTTGTCAGGACTTTTGATGCAAGAGATCGTGTATCAGTTTAATATGGCAGCTGAGGGTAAAACGAAGATGTAGGGTAATCATACAGGTGAATATAAATGGGGAATAGCTTGAAAAGTTGTGTGCTGAAAAAGGACTGGTGATTGGGAATATCTGGTTTAAAAGAAAAGGACATACGTAAGTATACATGAGTGAGTAGGAAAGATGGTAAAAGGGCAATATTGGAGAATCTTGGATGTGAATACATTGAAAGGGGTGGTTGGTAGGATGTCTAGTCATTACTTGATGGAGAAAAATGGTGAAGATTTAAAGAGATTTTTGGAAGAGGAAATGATATGAGTGAGAAGAGGGAGGTAAAAGTAAGTAAGCATGGAAAAGAGATTTTTGTGGAGAAATACCAGGTGAGATTGGATGTAGAATGACAAAGTGTTTGCAAGGGTGAGGAATAGTAGATACCTGGGGAAGCAGTGCTGACACATCAAGAGAAATGTGTGGCATGTAGAAGTTGGGCAGGTGAGAAAGGCTAGTGAGTGGTGGTATGGCCTACTTAATGCAAGTAAAAGTTGTAAAATTGCCAGTGAAAGACAAAAGAAAGGCATATGGGTAGTACTTACAGGGAAGGAGATTAGGAGATATACAAAAGAAAATGGCAAGAGGTCAGTAGAAAGGTGCAGGGATTGAGAAAGACAAAAATGAGAGTTTGGGTGAGTGAGTATCAGTAAACTTCAGTGAGAATAAGAAAATATTTTAAAAGGATGTTGATGGTGTAAGAAAAACGAGAACAAATAGGAACATTGGTGAAGGGGCAAATGGGAAGTGGTAATGGGTAGTGATGAGGTTAAGAGGAGTTGGAGGGATTGTTTTGAAGGATTTTTTAATGTGTTTGATGGTAGGGTAGCAGATGTACGATTTGGGTTGAAGAGGTATTCGAAGTGAGAGAGTCTTAGAAAGTGGTTTGGGGAAATGAGAAGAGATGATGAAAGCTTAGAATGAGATGAAATATGGCAAGGGAGCTGGAGTGGATTGCACTGCAGCTGAATTTCTTAAGAATTTGGGTGACTGTGTTGATTGATTTTTTAGGATTTTCATTGTATGTATGGATCTTGAGTTGCCTGAGGATTGGTAGAATGCATGTATAGTGCCATTGTATAAAGGCAAGGGGAACACAGGTGTGTCCAACTATATAGTTTTAAGTTGTTAAGTGCATCTGGTAAGTAGTGTTGGAAAATTGTAAGTGAGAGAGTGAAGGCATGTACCAGGCATCAGTCGGGGAGGAACTTTGTGGTTTCAGGAATGGTAGATGATGTTTGGCTCAGGTGCTTGCTCTGAAGAATGTTTGTGAGAAAGCAGGATTAGTATTTGGCATCTTTGGATCTGGAGAAGGTATGTGGTAGGGTTAATAGGGATGATTTATTGAAGGGCTTATACATACATGATATGGGAGGAAAGCTACTGGAAGCAATGAGGAGTTTTGATCAAGGTGTAAGGTGTGTGTGTGCAAGTAGGTAGAGAGAAGGATGAGGTGTTCCAGATCAAGGTGGGTCTGCAGCAAGGGTGTTGTTTGTCATGATGGATGTTTAATTTGTTTATTGATGGGGTGGTGAGGGTCTTAGAGAGAGGAGTGATTATGCAGTCTGTAGGGAAAGTGAGTCAGCTGTTGTTTGCTTATGACACAGCAATGATGGCAGATTTGAGAGAGAAACAGTAGAAGTTGATGTCTGAGTTTGGAAGAATATGTGTGAAAGGAGTAAGTTAATAAAAGCAAGGTTACTAGGTTTAGCATTGCTTTGCCTATTCCTGGGCCTGTCTAGCTAATGTGAGAATGACATACAAGTATGCACAGGAAAAGAAATCACCATTTTGATTATTCTCACTGAATACTTCATCCCTCTAGTTATACCCTCACCTGCCATATTACCTACTTTTGCATTCAAATCACTCACCACCAATACTCAATCTCTTGCATCAAAACTGCTGACACATCCACTCACCTTCACCTGCTTCAAAAACACTTGCCTCTCATTTTTATTCTCCCTCATTCCCAGATATATAAGCACTAAAAATTACCTACTTATAATACATTTTCATTTTTACCCACATTTATTAGTTCACTTGCTTATACCCTTTCACACATTTCTGTACTGTAGCCCTTGACTTTATGACAGAGCCATTCCGAAACCGTTCTTACCCCTTACCCTTGTGCTCTGTTTTGCTCAGAGCTTGAGCATCCAGGTTCTTTGTCTCACAATCCCCCTCTTCTTCTCTTCTTGTTTGCATCCAAAAATATTCCAGGTTCTTTTTATCACACATACTGCGTATCTCTCCCTCCTTCCCATCTTGTTTACATCTAAAATCATTAAAACTTTCCAGCCTGAGCACTTGGCTTCTTTGTCTGTCCCAGCTTTGTTGTTTAATTTTTTGTTTCTCTAACGACTGCAGTCATAAAGTCAGCTCATTTCATTAATATTAGATCCTCCTTGGCTGTCAGAGGTTTAAGTCATTGTTATCTCTGTTGCTCAGCTTTATATCAGATATAGCAGTTTCATGAACCTACTCTAGTAGCTGAAGCCTTTCATATTACTGTGTTCAGGCCTTTGTTCTGTCACATGCTATACCCAGTCCTTCAGGTGCTTTTTTTCAGCTCTTCACTGTGCTTGTTGAGGTATATAGTCATGTACCTAACAGTGTATATCCCTGGTAATAGGGTAGAAGGAATACTTTCCACATATTCCCTGTGTGTTGTAGAAGGCAACTAAAAAGGGAGGGAGTAGGGGGCTGGAAATCCTCCTCTCCAGTTTTTACTTTACCAAAAGAGGGAACGGAGACAGAGAAGGGGGCCAAAGGAGGATTTTCTCTGTAAGGCTCAGTCTTCTGTTCTTAATGCTACCTTGCTAATGTGGGAAATGGTGAATATGTACGAAAAAACTAACACTGTAATGTTCTGTATGGTTATTTACCAGTTCCCTAACTTACTGGCTGACTTTTGTTAACAAGAAATTAATGAAGATTAAGATAAGATTACAATGCTGATTATTTCTCTTTTTTTTTTTTTCTTTTGCTGCTGTCTCCTGCGTTTGCGAGGTAGCGCAAGGAAACAGACGAAAGAAATGGCCCAACCCACCCCCATAAACATGTATATACATACGTCCACACACGCAAATATACATACCTACACAGCTTTCCATGGTTTACCCCAGACGCTTCACATGCCCTGATTCAATCCACTAACAGCACGTCAACCCCGGTATACCACATCGATCCAATTCACTCTATTCCTTGCCCTCCTTTCACCCTCCTGCATGTTCAGGCCCCGATCACACAAAATCTTTTTCACTCCATCTTTCCACCTCCAATTTGGTCTCCCACTTCTCCTCGTTCCCTCCACCTCCGACACATATATCTTCTTGGTCAATCTTTCCTCACTCATTCTCTCCATGTGCCCAAACCATTTCAAAACACCCTCTTCTGCTCTCTCAACCACGCTCTTTTTATTTCCACACATCTCTCTTACCCTTACGTTACTTACTCGATCAAACCACCTCACACCACACATTGTCCTCAAACATCTCATTTCCAGCACATCCATCCTCCTGTGCACAACTCTATCCATAGCCCACGCCTCACAACCATACAACATTGTTGGAACCACTATTCCTTCAAACATACCCATTTTTGCTTTCCGAGATAATGTTCTCGACTTCCACACATTCTTTAAGGCTCCTAGGATTTTCGCCCCCTCCCCCACCCTATGATCCACTTCTGCTTCCATGGTTCCATCTGCTGCCAGATCCACTCCCAGATATCTAAAACACTTTACTTCCTCCAGTTTTGCTCCATTCAAACTTACCTCCCAGTTGACTTGACCCTCAACCCTACTGTACCTAATAACCTTGCTCTTATTCACGTTTACTCTTAACTTTCTTCTTTCGCACACTTTACCAAACTCAGTCACCAGCTTCTGCAGTTTCTCACATGAATCAGCCACCAGCACTGTATCATCAGCGAACAACAACTGACTCACTTCCCAAGCTCTCTCATCCCCAACAGACTTCATACTTGCCCCTCTTTCCAAAACTCTTACATTTACCTCCCTAACAACCCCATCCATAAACAAATTAAACAACCATGGAGACATCACACACCCCTGCCGCAAACCTACATTCACTGAGAACCAATCACTTTCCTCTCTTCCTACACGTACACTTGCCTTACATCCTCGATAAAAACTTTTCACTGCTTCTAACAACTTGCCTCCCACACCATATATTCTTAATACCTTCCACAGAGCATCTCTATCAACTCTATCATATGCCTTCTCCAGATCCATAAACGCTACATACAAATCCATTTGCTTTTCTAAGTATTTCTCACATACATTCTTCAAAGCAAACACCTGATCCACACATCCTCTACCACTGAAACCACACTGCTCTTCCCCAATCTGATGCTCTGTACATGCCTTCACCCTCTCAATCAATACCCTCTCATATAATTTACCAGGAATACTCAACAAACTTATACCTCTGTAATTTGAGCACTCACTCTTATCCCCTTTGCCTTTGTACAATGGCACTATGCACGCATTCCGCCAATCCTCAGGCACCTCTCCATGAGTCATACATACATTAAATAACATTACCAACCAGTCAGTAATACAGTCACCCCCTTTTTTGATAATTTCTACTGCAATACCATCCAAACCTGCTGCCTTGCCGGCTTTCATCTTCCGCAAAGCTTTTACTACCTCTTCTCTGTTTACCAAATCATTTTCCCTAACCCTCTCACTTTGCACACCACCTCGACCAAAACACCCTATATCTGCCACTCTATCATCAAACACATTCAACAAACCTTCAAAATACTCACTCCATCTCCTTCTCACATCACCACTACTTGTTATCACATCCCCATTTGCGCCCTTAACTGAAGTTCCCATTTGCTCCCTTGTCTTACGCACTTTATTTACCTCCTTCCAGAACATCTTTTTATATTATTATTATTATTATACTTTGTCGCTGTCTCCCGCGTTTGCGAGGTAGCGCAAGGAAACAGACGAAAGAAATGGCCCAACCCCCCCCATACACATGTATATACATACGTCCACACACGCAAATATACATACCTACACAGCTTTCCATGGTTTACCCCAGACGCTTCACATGCCTTGCTTCAATCCACTGACAGCACGTCAACCCCGGTATACCACATCGCTCCAATTCACTCTATTCCTTGCCCTCCTTTCACCGTCCTGCATGTTCAGGCCCCGATCACACAAAATCTTTTTCACTCCATCTTTCCACCTCCAATTTGGTCTCCCTCTTCTCCTTGTTCCCTCCACCTCCGACACATATATCCTCTTGGTCAATCTTTCCTCACTCATCCTCTCCATGTGCCCAAACCACTTCAAAACACCCTCTTCTGCTCTCTCAACCACGCTCTTTTTATTTCCACACATCTCTCTTACCCTTACGTTACTCACACGATCAAACCACCTCACACCACACATTGTCCTCAAACATCTCATTTCCAGCACATCCATCCTCCTGCGCACAACTCTATCCATAGCCCACGCCTCGCGACCATACAACATTGTTGGAACCACTATTCCTTCAAACATACCCATTTTTGCTTTCCGAGATAATGTTCTCGACTTCCACACATTCTTCAAGGCCCCCAGGATTTTCGCCCCCTCCCCCACCCTATGATCCACTTCCGCTTCCATGGTTCCATCCGCTGCCAGATCCACTCCCAGATATCTAAAACACTTCACTTCCTCCAGTTTTTCTCCATTCAAACTCACCTCCCAATTGACTTGACCCTCAACCCTACTGTACCTAATAACCTTGCTCTTATTCACATTTACTCTTAACTTTCTTCTTCCACACACTTTTCCAAACTCAGTCACCAGCTTCTGCAGTTTCTCACATGAATCAGCCACCAGCGCTGTATCATCAGCGAACTACAACTGACTCACTTCCCAAGCTCTCTCATCCCCAACAGACTTCATACTTGCCCCTCTTTCCAAAACTCTTGCATTTACCTCCCTAACAACCTCATCCATAAACAAATTAAACAACCATGGAGACATCACACACCCCTGCCGCAAACCTACATTCACTGAGAATCAATCACTTTCCTCTCTTCCTACACGTACACATGCCTTACATCCTCGATAAAAACTTTTCACTGCTTCTAACAACTTTCCTCCCACAACATATATTCTTAATACCTTCCACAGAGCATCTCTATCAACTCTATCATATGCCTTCTCCAGATCCATAAATGCTACATACAAATCCATTTGCTTTTCTAAATATTTCTCACATACATTCTTCAAAGCAAACACCTGATCCACACATCCTCTACCACTTCTGAAACCACACTGCTCTTCCCCAATCTGATGCTCTGTACATGCCTTCACCTTCTCAATCAATACCCTCCCATATAATTTACCAGGAATACTCAACAAACTTATACCTCTGTAATTTGAGCACTCACTCTTATCCCCTTTGCCTTTGTACAATGGCACTATGCCATTTATTCTCCCTAAAATTTAATGATACTCTCTCACCCCAACTCTCATTTGCCCTCTTTTTCACCTCTTGCACCTTTCTCTTGACCTCCTGTCTCTTTCTTTTATGCATCTCCCACTCAGTTGCATTTTTTCCCTGCAAAAATCGTCCAAATGCCTCTCTCTTCCTCTTTCACTAATAATCTTACTTCTTCATCCCACCACACTACCCTTTCTAATCAACCCACCTCCCACTCTTCTCATGCCACAAGCATCTTTTGCGCAATCCATCACTGATTCCCTAAATACATCCCATACCTCCCCCACTCCCCTTACTTCCATTGTTCTCACCTTTTTCCATTCTGTACTCAGTCTCTCCTGGTACTTCCTCACACAAGTCTCCTTCCCAAGCTCACTTACTCTCACCACCCTCTTCACCCCAACATTCACTCTTCTTTTTTGAAAACACATACAAATCTTCACCTTAGCCTCCACAAGATAATGATCAGACATCCCTCCAGTTGCACCTCTCAGCACATTAACATCCAAAAGTCTCTCTTTTGCGCGCCTGTCAATTAACACGTAATCCAATAACGCTCTCTGGCCATCTCTCCTACTTACATACGTATACTTATGTATATCTCGCTTTTTAAACCAGGTATTCCCAATCACCAGTCCTTTTTTAGCACATAAATCTACAAGCTCTTCACCATTTCCATTTACAACACTGAACACCCCATGTATACCAATTATTCCCTCAACTGCCACATTACTCACCTTTGCATTCAAATCACCCATCACTATAACCCGGTCTTGTGCATCAAAACCACTAACACACTCATTCAGCTGCTCCCAAAACACTTGCCTCTCATGATCTTTCTTCTCATGCCCAGGTGCATATGCACCAATAATCACCCATCTCTCTCCATCAACTTTCAGTTTTACCCATATTAATCGAGAATTTACTTTCTTACATTCTATCACATACTCCCACAACTCCTGTTTCAGGAGTACTGCTACTCCTTCCCTTGCTCTTGTCCTCTCACTAACCCCTGACTTTACTCCCAAGACATTCCCAAACCACTCTTCCCCTTTACCCTTGAGCTTCGTTTCACTCAGAGCCAAAACATCCAGGTTCCTTTCCTCAAACATACTACCTATCTCTCCTTTTTTCACATCTTGGTTACATCTGCACACATTTAGACACCCCAGTCTGAGCCTTCGAGGAGGATGAGCACTCCCCGCGTGACTCCTTCTTCTGTTTCCCATTTTAGAAAGTCAAAAAATACAAGGAGGGGAGGATTTCCGGCCCCCCGCTCCCGTCCCCTCTAGTCGCCTTCTACGACACGCGAGGAATGTGTGGGAAGTATTCTTTCACCCCTATCCCCAGGGATAATACATATATATGTACATATATATATACATATGAAAAATGTAAGAAACAATTTAGAAAACTGAAACTTCTAGCTTGAAATGAAATGAAAAAAATGAATGTCACATAATGGTTGAACCTCTGGCTATGGAAAAGGGAAATGTATAATTTATTTACACAAACATCAATAGTAGTTCTCATCAATTTAACCACTGTATCAATAAGCTTTAATGTCTAAGCTACATTTTTTCCAATTTCACTATTTTATTTCACTATTTATTATTTCTCTTGGTTACCTAAAATTCTTCAATCCTGCAGCAAGATGGTGTGGTGAAGGTTGGAGGCAGTGCAAATGTTCCATCCAGCCAAACAAATGCTGGTAGTTCAGCAGCAGCAGCAGTATTACGTAGTGATAGTGGCAGTGGTGGACCACCACCAAATGTCAATATTGCTAGTCTTAATCTCCCTGGTGAGTATACAGTAATTGAAGTTTAGGTTTCTTGTACATTCTCTTTTTTTTCTTTCTTCTTATGCCCACACATTCTTATCAACATCCTTATCTTCAAATTCATTTTGCTCCTCTTCCTTCCCCTTTTCACTTCTCCTCCATCTCCCTCCCCAAATTTGAAATCACAGTGCCAAATCACAGCTGAGCCCCACAGGCCTTTCTATGGTTTCCCCTGGCTGCTTTATGGGCTCTGGTGTAGTTAATTGACAACATGTATACCACATTGTTCCAATTTATTGTATCCTGTGCAATGCCATTCACCCTCCTACATGTTTAGGCCCTGACCACTCAAAATATTTTACTCCCCATCCTTCCATCTTCAGTTTGGTTTTCTGCGTTTCCTCTTTCCCTCCACTTCTGACACATGTATCCTCTGAGTTAACTTTTCCTCACTCATTTTTTCCATATGTCCAAACCATTTCAGCACTCCCTCAACAGCTGTCTCAAGGATACTTTTCTAATTGCCACACCTCTTTCTCACCCTTTTATTACTAACTCGAAACCACCTCACACCACATATTTTCCTTAGTCATTTCATTTCTAACACATTCACCCTTCTCTGCACATTTTTGTCCATAGCCCATGCCTTGCATCCATACAACTTAGGGACTATGATACCTTCAAACATATCCATTATTGCCCTTCCAGATGATGACCTCTCCTTCCACACTCTCCTCATTGCTCTCTGATTATTCACTCTCTCACCCACAGTATGACCCACTTCTGCCTCTATGGTTTCATTTGCTGCCTTTTTTCACTCCCAGGTATGTGAAACATTCACTTTCCTCCAAATTTTCTCCATTCAAAATCACACCCTAACTAGCCTGTCTCTCTGCTCTAATTCTGATAACCCTGCATTTATTCACATTTATGCTGAACTTCCTCCTTTTACTCACTTTCTCAAATTCAGACACCAACTTCTTGAAGTTTCTCACTCAAATCTGCCACCAGTACTGTATCGTCAGCAAACAACAACTGACTCCTTCTCCAGGCTTCCTCACCCCCTTAAGACTGCATACTTGTCCCTCTCTCTGAGACCCTTTCATTTACCTCCCACACCACCCCATCCATATTCAAATTAAACAGCCATGGTGACATCACACACCCCTGCTGCATATATTCATAAGACCTTCCACAAGGCATCTCTATCAACCCTATCATATGTTTTCTTCTGATCCATAAATGACATATACATCATTTTGTTTCTTTAAGTAATTTACTCATACACTCTTCAAAGCATAAGTATTTCGTATACACATTCTTCAAAGCAGACACCTGATTCACACATAGTCTACCACTCTTGAAACCACATTGTTTCTCCCCAATCCAATGCTCTTTAAATGCCTTCACGCTTTTACTCACCACTGTCCCATGCTGCTTACCAGATACACTAAATAAACTTATATCTCTTTCCTTAGAACACTCACCCCTGTTCCCCTTACCTTTATACAGTTGAATTATTTGGGCACTTCGCCTTCCCTCACACCTCACCATGGCCCATACTTATGTACATTGAAAATTGTAATTACCCAGTCAATAACAAAGTCACTCCCTCTCTTTAGAAATTCAACTGCAAAACCATTCACTCCAGGTGCCTTCCCACATTTCATCTTGCTTAAGGCTATCACCTCCTTTTTTCTCTTCATCAAACCACTGGCCATGACTCTGTTCTCATACCTCCCCAATGCATATGTCCTACATCTGCCACCCCATTATCACAAACATTCACCTGCCCTTCAAAATACTAGCTTCATCTCCTCTTCACTTTTATCACTGCCTGTTACCACTTCCTCATTTGACCCCTTCACCAGTGTTCATATTTATTCTCTTGTTCACATTTACTCTCATCTTTCTCCTTTCACACACTTTTCCAAACTCAGTCATTAATTTCTGCAGTTTCTCACTCGAATTAGTAACCACTGCTGTATCATCAACGAACAGTGACTGACTTACTTTTCAGGCCCTCTCATCCCGAACAGACTGCATACTCACCTTTCTTTCCAAAACTCTTACATTTACTTCCTTAACCACCCCATCCATAAACAAACTAAACAGCCAAGGGGACATCACACACCCCTGCCACGGGCCAACCTTCACTGAGAAACAATCACTCTCCTGTCTTCCTACTTGTACACATGCCTTACATCCTTGGTAAAAACTTTTCACTGCTTCTAGCAACTTACCTCCTACACCATATACTCTTAAGAAAGATTATGAGTGGCAAGTGTTTTGCAAGCAGCTGAGTGAAAGTGTCAGCAGTTTTAATGCATGAGACCAGGTTTTAGTGATGGGTGATTTAAATGCAAAGGTGAGTAATATGGCAGTTAAGTGGTGTACGTGGGTGTATTCAGTGTTGTGAATGGACATGGTGAAGAGCTTGTGGATTTGTGTGCTGAAAAAGACTGGTGATTGGGAATACCTGGTTTAAAAAATGGGATATACACAAGTATATGTATATGAGTAGGAGAGATGGTCAAAGGGCATAATTGGATTATGTGTTAATTGATAGGAGTGTAAAAGAGAGACTTTTGTATGTTAATGTGCTGGGAGAGGCAGCTGGAGGGATGACTGATCACTATCTTGTGGAGGCAAAGGTGGAGATTTGTAGAGGTTTTCAAAAAAGAAGAGAAAATGTTGAAAAGAGAGTGGTGAGAGTAAGTGGGCTTGGAGGGGACACTTGTGTGAGGAAATACCAGGAGAGATTGAGTGTAGGAATGGCAAAAAGTGAGAGCAAATGACACGAGGGGAGTGGGTGAGGAATGGGATGTGTTTAGGGAAGCAGTGATGGCATGTGCAAAATATGCATGTGGCATGAGAAAAGTGGGAGGTGGGCAGATTAGAAAGGGTAGTGAGTGGTGAGATGAAGTAAAGTTGTTAGTGAAAGAGAAAAGAGAGGCGTTTGAACTATACATACAAGGAAGGAGTGCAGATGACAGAGATGTATAAAAGAAAGCAGCAGGAGGTCAAGAGGAAGGTGCAAGGGTTGAAAGTGAGGGCAAATGAGAGTTGGGGTGAGAAAGTATCATTAAACTTTAGGGAGAATAAGATGTTTGGAAGGAGGTGAATGATGTTTGTAAGACAAGAGAGCAAATGGGAACATCAGTGAAGAGGGCAAGGGGGGAAGTAATAACAGGTGGTAATGAAGTGAGATGGAGATGGAGTGAGTATTTTGAAGGTTTGGTGAATGTGTTTTATGATAGAGTGGCAGATGTAGAATGTTTTGGTCAGATCAGTGTGCAGTGCGAGAGGGTTAGGGAGAATGGTTTGGTGAAAAGAGAAAAGGTAGTGAAAGCTTTGTAGGAGATGAAATCCAGCAAGGTGCCAGGTTTGGATGGTATTGCATTTGAATTTATTAAGAAAGTGGGTGACTGTTTTGTTGATTGGCTGGTGAGGATATTCATTGTATGTATGGGTCATTGTAAAGTGCCTGAGGATTGGCAGAATGTGTGCATAGTCCCATTGTACAAAGGCAAAGTGGATAAAGGTGAGTGTTCAAACTACAAAGGCATAAGTTTGTTGAGCATTCCTGGGAAATTATATGGGAGGGTATTGATTAAGAGGGTGAAGTGGAGAATTGTATGGGAGGGTATTAATTAAGAGGGTGAAGGCATGTACATGTCATCAAATTAGGGAGGAATAGTGGGGTTTCAGAAGTCGTAGAGGATAAGTGGATCAGGTGTTTGCTTTGAAGAATGTATGTGTGAAATACTTAGATACACAGATGGATATGTATGTTGCATTTATGGATCTGGAGAAGGCATATGACAGGATGGATAGAGATGCTTTGTGGAAGGTTTCAAGAGTATGCAGTATGGGAGGTAAGCTGCTAAGAACAGTGAGAAGTTTTTATCAAGGGTGTAAATCATGTGTACAAGTAGGAAGAGAGGAAAGTGATTGGGTTCCTGAAGGTTGGTCTGCTTAAGGGGGACGGGGTGTGTGATATCCACATGGTTGTTTAATTTATTTATGGATGGGGTGGTTAGGGAGGTAATTGCAAGAGTTTTGGAGAGAGGGGAAAGTATGCAGTCTGTTGGGGAAGAGAGGGCCTGGGAAGTGAGTCAATTGTTGTTCACCAATGATACAGCACTGGTGGCTGATTCGAGTGAGAAACTGCTGAAGTTGGTGACTGAGTTTGGAAAATAGTAAGTGTGAATAAGATGGAGGTTATTAGGTTCAGTAGGATTGAGGGACAAGTTAGATGGGATGTGAGTTTGAATGGAGAAAAACTGGAGGAAGTGAAGTGTTATAGATACCTGCGAGTGGACTTAGCAGTGAATAGAACCATGGAAGTGGAAGTGAGTCATAGGGTGGGAAGGGGGGCAAAAGTTCTGAGAGCAACCCTCTCCATGTCACCCCCCTTAATCACTCTCCCTTACAACAGTTATGGCCAGACAAAGCAGACAGCGCTTGGTCTATAAAGATTGGTGGTAGATGGTGGGAATCCAGTGTGATATTGGGATTTAGATAACTTTGTTAAGTAGTGGCACCTAATGAGGTGGATTGTCTCCACGAAACATGTCATGCTATATGTATGGAAAAATTATGTGACATAGAATTGTATGAACTCTGACTGAAGTGTGATTTCACCTTCATACACATACATATGCATATATACACATGTACATATTCATACTTGCTTACCTCCATCCATTCCCAGCATCACCCCACCCCACCCCACAGGAAACAGCATCGCCACCCCTTACGTCAGTGAGGTAGCACCAGGAAAACAAACAAAAAAAAGGCCACACTCAGTCTGTAGCTGTCATGTGTAATGCACCGAAACCACAGCTCCTTATCCACGTCCAGGCTCCACAGACCTTTCCCTGGTTTACCCCAGACGTTGCACATGCCCTGGTTCAGTCCATTTACAACACGCCATTCCCTGTTTCAGCAAGGTAGCATTAGGAATGGACAAAGAGTAGGTCACATTTGCTCACATCCATTTTCTAGATGTCATGTGTTATATACCATAATGCAACCCCCTATCCACAACCATGTCCCATTTCTCCTGACTGCTTCATATGCCATGGTTCAGTCCATTGAAAACACTGGTTTATTCATTTGTTTATGAAATTTACAATTATGTCAGTGCTACTTCCTGAAACAGGGAAATGTAGACTCCGAAGGATTGAGCTCTTTGAAAAGATTGTATTCCAGGGAGACAGCCTCGCTAAAGGTGTCTTTTTGCTGGCGATGTAAACTCGAGAAGGCAGAGTCCGGCAATCTACTCTGATTTTGTTGTATTATACATTGATGTATTATACAAGACAAACAGATAATGGATGTGATCCAGCAAAGCCATTCTCCCTCTTTTCCCATTGGTACCTCACAATATTGGAAATGGCGAACTAGTGTGTAAAAAGTACATATGTTGATACACATAGTGACCCATTTATAATTATTTATGATTAAACATGGTTTTATTCATCTAAACTGTTATATTCCTACTGACTACCAGGTCTTAATGTAGCAGGCCTGCAGAGTTTGACAACCAACCTCAGTGGTCTGCAAAATGTTCAGGTGACCATTCCTGGCTTAGCAGTACCCATATCACTATCACTTAATGTTCCTGTCAGCAGTTCCACTGGTGTCATCTTGTCATCACCACCACCTTCCAGTGTGAGTTTATTTTATTTATTGGGACTTACATTTTTATGAATATTAGCTAACATTACAATTGACAGATGTTAAAGATGAGATGAAGGAAGATCAGTGGAAGGGTAAAAAGATGCTAATAAAGTAGAATTTAGAATTTTTTTATCCGGTAGGGAAGGACTGTGAAATGTATTAAGAGTCCAAATTGTAAGAGGAAAGTTTGTAGAGGCAGTTTCATGGCTTTTATAAGGAAGACATTAAATATCATTTTTAAGGTCATCTAAAGAGATAGTTATGTCTATTTAAGACGTGCCCCCTGCAAGAACTGTATAAGTGCCACCACAGCCAAAAATGATTAATTGTTCCACCATATTCCTCAAATTATTTACTCTCTGACTGCTTACAGAGATCAAGTTATGTCCATAGTCCTTATAAATTGTATTAGGTATTATGCATTATTTCCTTTGGAGAGTGTAGATGCTTTGACATCTGGTAAGATATAGGAATGTCCTTCAGTACCACTGAGAAACCTTACCAATTGCTCTGACATATTTCATGGTTGTCAACCACTCACTATTTGTGAGATGTTTTTCTTTAGCCAGGTAATGTACAGTGTTCCTTCATACTCACCATTTGGCTTGACAGGCACCAGTGCTAGGAATAACTGATTTGTATATTATTTTAATGAATTTTAGTGGTTTAACATCCTCATACTGTGCATAATGGGTGATTATAGTGATATAGATAAATCTGGACCCTCTGTGAAGTGAAGTGTGAGGCTTAGTGGAAGAAAAAATTGCAAAATACAAACATCAAAATAGCCACAATTATGATGAAACTTAACTAATATGTTAATCATAGTAGTATGAATAGTAGAGTGAATGTTGGGGTGAAGAGGGTGGTGAGAGTAAGTGAGCTTGGGAAGGAGACTTGTGTGAGGAAGTACCAAGAGAGACTGAGTACAGAATGGAAAAAGGTGAGAACAATGGAAGTAAGGGGAGTGGGGGAGGAATGGGATGTATTTAGGGAATCAGTGATGGATTGTGCAAAAGATGCTTGTGGCATGAGAAGCGTGGGAGGTGGGTTGATTAGAAAGGGTAGAGTGGTGGGATGAAGAAGTAAGATTATTAGTGAAAGAGAAGAGAGAGGCATTTGGACGATTTTTGCAGGGAAAAAATGCAATTGAGTGGGAGATGTATAAAAGAAAGAGACAGGAGGTCAAGAGAAAGGTGCAAGAGGTGAAAAAGAGGGCAAATGAGAGTTGGGGTGAGAGAGTATCATTAAATTTTAGGGAGAATAAAAAGGTGTTCTGGAAGGAGGTAAATAAAGTGCGTAAGACAAGGGAGCAAATGAGAACTTCAGTGAAGGGCGCAAATGGGGAGGTGATAACAAGTAGTGGTGATGTGAGAAGGAGATGGAGTGAGTATTTTGAAGGTTTGTTGAAAATGTTTGATGATAGAGTGGTAATTATAAGGTGTTTTGGTCGAGGTGGTGTGCAAAGTGAGAGGGTTAGGGAAAATGATTTGGTGAACAGAGAAGAGGTAGTAAAAGCTTTGCAGAAGATGAAAGCCGGCAAGGCAGCAGGTTTGGATGGTATTGCAGTGGAATTTATTAAAAAAGGGGGTGACTGTATTGTTGACGGGTTGGTGAGGTTATTTAATGTATGTATGACTCATGGTGAGGTGCCTGAGGATTGGCGGAATGCGTGCATAGTGCCATTGTACAAAAGCAAAGGGGATAAGAGTGAGTGCTCAAATTACAGAGGTATAAGTTTGTTGAGTATTCCTGGTCAATTATATGGGAGGGTATTGATTGGGAGGGTGAAGGCATGTACAGAGCATCAGATTGGGGAAGAGCAGTGTGGTTTCAGAAGTGGTAGAGGATGTGTGGATCAGGTGTTTGCTTTGAAGAATGTATGTGAGAAATACTTAGAAAAGCGAATGGATTTGTATGTATCATTTATGGATCTGGAGAAGGCATATGATAGAGTTGATAGAGATGCTCTGTGGAAGGTATTAAGAATATATGGTGTGGGAGGCAAGTTGTTAGAAGCAGTGAAAAGTTTTTATTGAGGATGTAAGGCATGTGTACGTGTAGGAAGAGAGGAAAGTGATTGGTTCTCAGTGAATGTAGGTTTGTGGCAGGGGTGTGTGATGTCTCCATGGTTGTTTAATTTGTTTATGGATGGGGTTGTTAGGGAGGTGAATGCAAGAGTTTTGGAAAGAGGGGCAAGTATGAAGTCTGTTGTGGATGAGAGAGCTTGGGAAGTGAATCAGTTGTTGTTCGCTGATGATACAGCGCTGGTGGCTGATTCATGTGAGAAACTGCAGAAGCTGGTGACTGAGTTTGGTAAAGTGTGTGAAAGAAGAAAGTTAAGAGTAAATGTGAATAAGAGTAAGTTTATTAGGTACAGTAGGGTTGAGGGTCAAGTCAATTGGGAGGTAAGTTTGAATGGAGAAAAACTGGAGGAAGTAAAGTGTTTTAGATATCTGGGAGTGGATCTGGCAGCGGATGGAACCATGGAAGCGGAAGTGAATCATAGGGTGGGGGAGGGGGCGAAAATCCTGGGAGCCTTGAAGAATGTGTGGAAGTCGAGAACATTATCTCGGAAAGCAAAAATGGGTATGTTTGAAGGAATAGTGGTTCCAACAATGTTGTATGGTTGCGAGGCGTGGGTTATGGATAGAGTTGTGCGCAGGAGGGTGGATGTGCTGGAAATGAGATGTTTGATGACAATGTGTGGTGTGAGGTGGTTTGATCGAGTAAGTAATGTAAGGGTAAGAGAGATGTGTGGAAATAAAAAGAGCGTGGTTGAGAGAGCAGAAGAGGGTGTTTTGAAATGGTTTGGTCACATGGAGAGAATGAGTGAGGAAAGATTGACCAAGAGGATATATGTGTCGGAGGTGGAGGGAACGAGGAGAAGTGGGAGACCAAATTGGAGGTGGAAAGATGGAGTGAAAAAGATTTTGTGTGATCGGGGCCTGAACATGCAGGAGGGTGAAAGGCGGGGAAGGAATAGAGTGAATTGGATCGATGTGGTATACCGGGGTTGACGTGCTGTCAGTGGATTGAATCAGGGCATGTGAAGCGTCTGGGGTAAACCATGGAAAGTTGTGTGGGGCCTGGATGTGGAAAGGGAGCTGTGGTTCCGGGCACTATTGCATGACAGCTAGAGACTGAGTGTGAATGAATGGGGCCTTTATTGTCTTTTCCTAGTGCTACCTCGCACACATGAGGGGGAGGGGGATGGTATTCCATGTGTGGCGAGGTGGTGATGGGAATGAATAAAGGCAGACAGTGTGAATTGTGTTCATGGGTATATATGTATGTGTCTATGTGTGTATATATATGTGTACATTGAGATGTATAGGTATGTATATTTGCGTCTGTGGATGTGTATGTATATACATTATGTATGGGGGTGGGTTGGGCCATCTCTTTCGTCTGTTTCCATGCGCTACCTCGCAAACGTGGGAGACAGCGACAAAGCCAAAAAAAAAAAAAAAAGTAGTATTTTAAGTTAGAAACTCTGTTATTGCACAAGAAAGTGATAAATTAGTATTATACTTTATGAAAAAGTGTTAGCTGGTTATTGATAATCTGTAATAAAGAAAAGAAAAATGACTATCATCTGCCTAATGGTAGATTATATAGCTGTCAAAGCCTGTACACCACCCAGTAACAAGACGACCAATGTCATTCTCAGTTATGAAGAACTAATTGGTAAGTAATTTATACCTAAAGTTTATTAATGATTAAACAATAAACCATTGATGACAATGATTTTTTTTTTTTTTTTTTATACTTTGTCGCTGTCTCCCGCGTTTGCGAGGTAGCGCAAGGAAACAGAAGAAAGAAATGGCCCAACCCCCCCCCATACACATGTATATACATACGTCCACACACGCAAATATACATACCTACACAGCTTTCCATGGTTTACCCCAGACGCTTCACATGCCTTGATTCAATCCACTGACAGCACGTCAACCCCGGTATACCACATCGCTCCAATTCACTCTATTCCTTGCCCTCCTTTCACCCTCCTGCATGTTCAGGCCCCGATCACACAAAATCTTTTTCACTCCATCTTTCCACCTCCAATTTGGTCTCCCTCTTCTCCTTGCTCCCTCCACCTCCGACACATATATCCTCTTGGTCAATCTTTCCTCACTCATCCTCTCCATGTGCCCAAACCACTTCAAAACACCCTCTTCTGCTCTCTCAACCACGCTCTTTTTATTTCCACACATCTCTCTTACCCTTACTTTACTCACTCGATCAAACCACCTCACACCACACATTGTCATCAAACATCTCATTTCCAGCACATCCGTCCTCCTGCGCACAACTCTATCCATAGCCCACGCCTCGCAACCATACAACATTGTTGGAACCACTATTCCTTCAAACATACCCATTTTTGCTTTCCGAGATAATGTTCTCGACTTCCACACATTCTTCAAGGCCCCCAGAATTTTCGCCCCCTCCCCCACCCTATGATCCACTTCCACTTCCATGGTTCCATCCGCTGCCAGATCCACTCCCAGATATCTAAAACGCTTCACTTCCTCCAGTTTTTCTCCATTCAAACTCACCTCCCAATTGACTTGACCCTCAACCCTACTGTACCTAATAACCTTGCTCTTATTCACATTTACTCTTAACTTTCTTCTTCCACACACTTTACCAAACTCAGTCACCAGCTTCTGCAGTTTGTCACATGAATCAGCCACCAGCGCTGTATCATCAGCGAACAACAACTGACTCACTTCCCAAGCTCTCTCATCCCCAACAGACTTCGTACTTGCCCCTCTTTCCAAAACTCTTGCATTTATCTCCCTAACAACCCCATCCATAAACAAATTAAACAACCATGGAGACATCACACACCCCTGCCGCAAACCTACATTCACTGATGAAGAAGTAAGAGTATTAGTGAAACAGAAGAGAGAGGCATTTGGACGATTTTTGCAGGGAAAAAATGCAATTGAGTGGGAGATGTATAAAAGAAAGAGACAGGAGGTCAAGAGAAAGGTGCAAGAGGTGAAAAAAAGGGCAAATGAGAGTTGGGGTGAGAGAGTATCATTAAATTTTAGGGAGAATAAAAAGATGTTCTGGAAGGAGGTAAATAAAGTGCGTAAGACAAGGGAGCAAATGGGAACTTCAGTGAAGGGCGCAAATGTGGAGGTGATAACAAGTAGTGGTGATGTGAGAAGGAGATGGAGTGAGTATTTTGAAGGTTTGTTGAATGTGTTTGATGATAGAGTGGCAGATATAGGGTGTTTTGGTCAAGGTGGTGTGCAAAGTGAGAGGGTTAGGGAAAATGATTTGGTAAACAGAGAAGAGGTAGTGAAAGCTTTGCAGAAGATGAAAGCCGGCAAGGCAGCAGGTTTGGATGGTATTGCAGTGGAATTTATAAAAAAAGGGGGTGACTGTATTGTTGACTGGTTGGTAAGGTTATTTAATGTATGTATGACTCATGGTGAGGTGCCTGAGGATTGGCGGAATGCATGCATAGTGCCATTGTACAAAGGCAAAGGGGATAAGAGTGAGTGCTCAAATTACAGAGGTATAAGTTTGTTGAGTATTCCTGGTAAATTATATGGGAGGGTATTGATTGAGAGGGTGAAGGCATGTACAGAGCATCAGATTGGGGAAGAGCAGTGTGGTTTCAGAAGTGGTAGAGGATGTGTGGATCAGGTGTTTGCTTTGAAGAATGTATGTGAGAAATACTTAGAAAAGCAAAGGGATTTGTATGTAGCATTTATGGATCTGGAGAAGGCATATGATAGAGTTGATAGAGATGCTCTGTGGAAGGTATTAAGAATATATGGTGTGGGAGGCAAGTTGTTAGAAGCAGTGAAAAGTTTTTATCGAGGATGCAAGGCATGATGACAATGATACATGTTTATTATTAATATCATTTTTGTCTTGCAATCCTTATTACGTTAAGCTGTTCATTATAAACATTGCTGATAATGATTAATCATGAGTATCATTACTTCATTAAGATTATTTACTATTATCGGTAGGAATCTGGCTTTCTTTAGGACTTTGCATGAAATGAAAAGAAAAAAGATTAATGGATGCCTGAAAATGCAGTTATTTTTCTGATTTCCAAAATACCATAATCTCTTAAACTACATGTTAATTTTTCTCATTAGGTATTAATTACATAGATTTTTAGTATAAATGAAGAAATAATAACTTTTTAGTCTCATTCATATTGTTTACATGCATATCACAACACTAACATGCATTTTTCAAAAAATTATGAAATTCTTTTCTTTATATCAGCATGATTATGAGGTCATAAGGTAAGAAATATGAATATAAAAATGATGTCTTTCATAATTCAAGAGTTATAGCTATTTCAAAAATATTTTATTTATTTATTTATTTTGCTTTGTCGCTGTCTCCCACGTTAGCGAGGTAGTGCAAGGAAACAGATGAAAGAAATGGCCCAACCCTCCCACATACACATGTATATACATACACCCCCACACACGCAAATATACATACCTATACATCTCAACATATACATATATATACACACACAGACATATACATTTATACACATTTACATAATTTATCTTCATCCCACCACTACATTTATACACATTTACATAATTCATCTTCATCCCACCACTCACCACCCTTTCTAATCTGCCCACCTCCCACGCTTCTCGTGCCACAAGCATCTTTTGCGCAATACATCCCATTCCTCCCCCACTCCCCTTACCTCCCTTGTTCTCACCTTTTTCCATTCTGTATTCAGTCTCTCCTGGTACTTCCTCACACAAGTCTCCTTCCCAAGCTCACTTACTCTCACCACTCTCTTCACCCCAATATTCTCTCTTCTTTTCTGAAAACCTCTACAAATCTTCACCTTCACCTCCACAAGATAATGATCAGACACCCCTCCAGTTACACCTCTCAGCACATTAACATCCAAAAGTCTCTCTTTCGCACGCCTATCAATTAACAAGTAATCCAATAATGCTCTCTGGCCATCTCTCCTACTTACATACG
Organism: Panulirus ornatus; assembly: GCF_036320965.1. Taxonomy (NCBI): domain Eukaryota; kingdom Metazoa; phylum Arthropoda; class Malacostraca; order Decapoda; family Palinuridae; genus Panulirus; species Panulirus ornatus. The sequence goes on from NC_092285.1 coordinate 15,724,069, forward strand.
TGTACTTATGTATATCTCTCTTTTTAAACCAGGTATTCCCAATCACCACTCCTTTTTCAGCACATAAATGTACAAACTCTTCACCATTTCCATTTACAACACTGAACACCCCATGTATACCAGTTATTCCCTCAACTGCCACATTACTCACCTTTGCATTCAAATCACCCATCACTATAACTCGGTCTCGTGCATCAAAACCACTAACACACTCATTCACCTGCTCCCAAAACACTTGCCTCTCATGAACTTTCTTCTCATGCCCAGGTGCATATGCACCAATAATCACCCATCTCTCTCCATCAACTTTCAGTTTTACCCATATCAATCTAGAGTTTACTTTCTTACACTCTATCACATATTCCCACCACTCCTGTTTCAGGAGTAGTGCTACTCCTTCCCTTGCTCTTATCCTCTCACTAACCCCTGACTGTACTCCCAAGACCTTCCCAAACCACTCTTCCCCTTTACCCTTGAGCCTCGTTTCACTCAGAGCCAAAACATCCAGGTTCCTTTCCTCAAGCATACTACCTATCTCTCCTTTTTTCTCATCTTGGTTACATCCACACACATTTAGACACCCCAATCTGAGCCTTTGAGGAGGATGAGCACTCCCTGCGTGACTCCTTCTTCTGTTTCCCCTTTTAGAAAGTTAAAATACAAGGAGGGGAGGGTTCCTAGAGAAGAGAGAGGCATTTGGATGATTTTTGCAGGGAAATAATGCAAATGACTGGGAGATGTATAAAAGAAAGAGGCAGGAGGTCAAGAGAAAGGTGCAAGAGGTGAAAAAGAGGGCAAATGAGAGTTGGGGTGAGAGAATATCATTAAATTTTAGGGAGAATAAAAAGATGTTTTGGAAGGAGGTAAATAAAGTGCGTAAGATAAGGGAACAAATGGGAACTTCAGTGAAGGGGGCTAATGGGGAGGTGATAACAAGTAGTGGTGATGTGAGAAGGAGATGGAGTGAGTATTTTGAAGGTTTGTTGAATGTGTTTGATGATAGAGTGGCAGATATAGGGTGTTTTGGTCGAGGTGGTGTGCAAAGTGAGAGGGTTAGGGAAAATGATTTGGTAAACAGAGAAGAGGTAGTAAAAACTTTGCGGAAGATGAAAGTCGGCAAGGCAGCAGGTTTGGATGGCATTGCAGTGAAAGTTATTAAAAAAGGGGGTGACTGTATTGTTGACTGGTTGGTAAGGTTATTTAATGTATGTATGATTCATGGTGAGGTGACTGAGGATTGGTGGAATGGTTCCATAGTACCATTGTACAAAGGCAAAGGGGATAAGAGTGAGTGCTCAAATTACAGAGGTATAAGTTTGTTGAATATTCCTGGTAAGTTATATGAGAGGGTATTGATTGAGAGGGTGAAGGCATGTACAGAGCATCAGACTGGGGAAGAGCAGTGTGGTTTCAGAAGTGGTAGAGGATGTGTGGATCAGGTGTTTGCTTTGAAGAATGTATGTGAGAAATACTTAGAAAAGCAAATGGATTTGTATGTAGCATTTATGGATCTGGAGAAGGCATATGATAGAGTTGATAGAGATGCTCTGTGGAAGGTATTAAGAATATATGGTGTGGGAGGCAAGTTGTTAGATGCAGTGAAAAGTTTTTATCGAGGATGTAAGGCATGTGTACGTGTAGGAAGAGAGGAAAGTGATTGGTTCTCAGTGAATGTAGGTTTGTGGCAGGGGTGTGTGATGTCTCCATGGTTGTTTAATTTGTTTATGGATGGGGGTTGTTAGGGAGGTGAATGCAAGAGTTTTGGAAAGAGGGGCAAGTATGTAGTCTGTTGTGGATGAGAGAGCTTGGGAAGTGAGTCAGTTTTTGTTCGCTGATGATACAGTGCTGGTGGCTGATTCATGTGAGAAACTGCAGAAGCTAGTGACTCAGTTTGGTAAAGTGTGTGAAAGAAGAAAGTTGAGAGTAAATGTGAATAAGAGTAAGGTTATTAGGTACAGTAGGGTGGAGGGTCAAGTCAATTGGGAGGTAAGTTTGAATGGAAAAAACTGGAGGAAGTGAAGCGTTTTAGATATCTGGGAGTGGATCTGTCAGCGGATGGAACCATGGAAGCGGAAGTGAATCATAGGGTGGGGAGGGGGCGAAAATTCTGGGAGCCTTGAAGAATGTGTGGAAGTCGAGAACATTATCTCAGAAAGCAAAAATGGCTATGTTTGAAGGAATAGTTGTTCCAACAATGTTGTATGGTTGCGAGGCGTGGGCTATGGATAGAGTTGTGCGCAGGAGGGTGGATGTGCTGGAAATGAGATGTTTGAGGACAATATGTGGTGTGAGGTGGTTTGATCGAGTAAGTAACAATAGGAGAAGAGAGATGTGTGGTAATAAAAAGAGTGTGGTTGAGAGAGCAGAAGAGGGTGTTTTGAAATGGTTTGGTCACATGGAGAGAATGAGTGAGGAAAGATTGACGAAGAGTATATATGTGTCAGAGGTGGAGGGAACGAGGAGAAGTGGGAGACCAAATTGGAGGTGGAAAGATGGAGTGAAAAAGATTTTGAGTGGTCGGGGCCTGAACATGCCGGGGGATGAAAGGCGTGCAAGGAATAGAGTGACCTGGAACTATGTGGTATACTGGGGTCGACGTGCTGTCAATGGATTGAACCAGGGCATGTGAAGCGTCTAGGGTAAACCATGGAAAGTTGTGTGGGGCCTGGATGTGGAAAGGGAGCTGTGGTTTTGGTGCATTATTACATGACAAGTAGAGACTGAGTGTGAAGGAATGGGGCCTTTGTTGTCTTTTCCTAGCTCTACCTCGCACACATGAGGGGGAGGGTGTTGTTATTCCATGTGTGGCGGGGTGGCGATGGGAATGAATAAAGGCAGACAGTATGATTTATGTACATGGGTATACATGTATATGTCTGTGTGTATATATATGTATACATTGAGTTGTATAGGTATGTATATGTGCTGTGTGTGGACATGTATGTATATACATGTGTATGTGGGTGGGTTGGGCCATTCTTTCGTCTGTTTCCTTGCGCTACCTCGCTAACGTGGGAGACAGCGACAAAGCAAAATAAATAAAATACAACATAATTCATACTATCTGCCTTTATTCATTCCCATTGCCACCCCGCCACACATGAAATAACAACCCCCTCCCCTCAAATGTGTGCGAGGTAGCGCTAGGAAAAGACAACAAAGGCCACTTTTTCTCACACTCAGTCTCTAGTTGTCATGTAATAGTGCACCGAAACCTACAGCTGGTTGTCCACATCCAGGCCCCACAGAACTTTCCATGGTTTACCATAGACGCTTCACATGCCCTGGTTCAATCCATTGACAGCACATTGATCCCGATATACCACATCGTTCCAGGTCACTCTATTCCTTGCACGCCTTTCACCCTCCTGCATATTCAGGCCCCATCACTCAAAATCTTTTTCACTCCATCTTTCCACCTCCAATTTGGTCTCCCATTCTCCTCGTTCCCTCCACCTCTGACACATATATCTTGGTCAATTTTCCTCACTCATTCTCTCCATGTGACCAAACCATTTCAAAACACCCTCTTCTGCTCTGTCAACCACACTCTTTTTATTACCACACATCTCTCTTCCCCTATTATTACTTACTCGATCAAACCATCTCACACCACATATTGTCCTCAAACATCTCATTTCAAACACATCCATCCTCCTGCGCACAACTCTATCCAGAGCCCACGCCTCGCAACCATATAACATTGTTGGAACCACTATTCCTTCAAACATAGCCATTTTTGCTTTCCGAGATAATGTTCTCGACTTCCACACATTCTTCAACGCTCCCAGAACTTTTGACCCCTCCCTCACCCTATGATTCACTTCCGCTTCCATGGTTTTAATCCGCTGCCAGATCCACTCCCAGATATCTAAAACACTTCACTTCCTTCAGTTTTTCTCCATTCAAACTTACCTCTAAGTTGACTTGTCCCTCAACCCTACTGTACCTAATAACCTTGCTCTTATTCACATTTACTCTCAGCTTTCTTCTTTCCCACACTTTACCAAACTCTGCAGTTTCTGCAGTTTCTCACACGAATCAGCTACCAGCGCTGTATCATCAGCGAACAACAACTGACTCACTTCCCAAGCTCTCTCATCCACAACAGACTGCATACTTGCCCCTCTTTCCAAAACTCTTGCATTCACCTCCCTAACAACCCCCATCCATAAACAAATTAAACAACCATAGAGACATCAAACACCCCTGCCGCAAACTACATTCACTGAGAACCAATCACTTTCCTCTCTTCCTACACGTACACATGCCTTACATCCTCAATAAAAACTTTTCACTGCATCTAACAACTTGCCTCCCACACCATATACTCTTAATACCTTCCACAGAGCATCTCTATCAACTCTATCATATGCCTTCTCCAGATCCATAAATGCTACATACAAATCCATTTGCTTTTCTAAGTATTTCTCACATACATTCTTCAAAGCAAACACCTGATCCACACATCCTCTACCACTTCTGAAACCACACTGCTCTTCCCCAGTCTGATGCTCTGTTCATGCCTTCACCCTCTCAATCAATACCCTTCCATATAATTTACCAGGAATACTCAACAAACTTATACCTTTGTAATTTGAGCACTCACTTTTATCCCCTTTGCCTTTGTATAGTGGCACTATGCACGCATTCCGCCAATCCTCAGGCACCTCACCATGAGTCATACATACATTAGATAATGTTACCAACCAGTCAACAATGCAGTCACACCCTTTTTTAATAAATTCTACTGCAATACTATCCAAACCCGCTGCCTTGCTGGCTTTCATCTTCCACAAAGCTTTTACTACCTCTTCTCTGTTTACCAAATCATTTTCCCTAACCCTCTCACTTTGCACACCACCTCGACCAAAACACCCTATATCTGCCACTCTATCATCAAACACATTCAACAAACCTTCAAAATACTCACTCCATCTCCCTCTCACATCACTATTACTTGTTATCAACTTCCCATTAGCCCCCTTCACTGAAGTTCCCATTTGTTCCCTTATCTTACGCACTTTATTTACCTCCTTCCAAAACATCTTTTTATTCTTCCTAAAATTTGATGATATTCTTTCATCCGAAATCTAATTTGCCCTCTTTTTCACCTCTTGCACCTTTCTCTTGACCTCCTGCCTCTTTCTTTTATACATCTCCCAATCACTTGCATTATTTCCCTGCAAAAATCGTCCAAGTGCCTCTCTCTTCTCTTTCACTAATTATATTACTTCTTCATCCCACCACTCACTACCCTTTCTAATCTGCCCACCTCCCACGCTTCTCATGCCACAAGCACCTTTTGCGCAAGCCATCACTGCTTCCCTAAATACCTCCTATTCCTCCCCCACTCCCCTCACGTCCTTAGTTCTCACCTTTTTCCATTCTGTACCCAGTCTCTCCTGGTGCTTCCTCACACAAGTCTTCTTCCCAAGCTCACTTACTCTCACCACTCTTTTCACCCCAACATTCTCTCTTCTTTTCTGAAAACCTCTACAAATCTTCACCTTCACCTCCACAAGATAATGATCAGACATCCCTCCAGTTGCACCTCTCAGCACATTAACATCCAAAAGTCTCCCTTTTGTGCGCCTATCAATTAACACGTAATCTAATAATGCTCTCTGGCCATCTCTCCTACTTACAAATGTATACTTATGTTTTTTTTTTTTTTTTTTTTTTATACTTTGTCGCTGTCTCCCGCGTTTGCGAGGTAGCGCAAGGAAACAGACGAAAGAAATGGCCCAACCCCCCCATACACATGTACATACACACGTCCACACACGCAAATATACATACCTACACAGCTTTCCATGGTTTACCCCGGACGCTTCACATGCCTTGATTCAATCCACTGACAGCACGTCAACCCCTGTATACTACATCGCTCCAATTCACTCTATTCCTTGCCCTCCTTTCACCCTCCTGCATGTTCAGGCCCCGATCACACAAAATCCTTTTCACTCCATCTTTCCACCTCCAATTTGGTCTCCCTCTTCTCCTCGTTCCCTCCACCTCCGACACATATATCCTCTTGGTCAATCTTTCCTCACTCATTCTCTCCATGTGCCCAAACCATTTCAAAACACCCTCTTCTGCTCTCTCAACCACGCTCTTTTTATTTCCACACATTTCTCTTACCCTTACGTTACTTACTCGATCAAACCACCTCACACCACACATTGTCCTCAAACATCTCATTTCCAGCACATCCATCCTCCTGCGCACAACTCTATCCATAGCCCACGCCTCGCAACCATACAACATTGTTGGAACTACTATTCCTTCAAACATACCCATTTTTGCTTTCCGGGATAATGTTCTCGACTTCCACACATTTTTCAAGGCTCCCAAAATTTTCGCCCCCTCCCCCACCCTATGATCCACTTCCGCTTCCATGGTTCCATCCTCTGACAGATCCACTCCCAGATATCTAAAACACTTCACTTCCTCCAGTTTTTCTCCATTCAAACTCACCTCCCAATTGACTTGAACCTCAACCCTACTGTACCTAATAACCTTGCTCTTATTCACATTTACTCTTAACTTTCTTCTTCCACACACTTTACCAAACTCCGTCACCAGCTTCTGCAGTTTCTCACATGAATCCGCCACCAGCGCTGTATCATCAGCGAACAACAACTGACTCACTTCCCAAGCTCTCTCATCCCCAACAGACTTCATACTTGCCCCTCTTTCCAAGACTCTTGCATTCACCTCCCTAACAACCCCATCCATAAACAAATTAAACAACCATGGAGACATCACACACCCCTGCCGCAAACCTACATTCACTGAGAACCAATCACTTTCCTCTCTTCCTACACGTACACATGCCTTACATCCTCGATAAAAACTTTTCACTGCTTCTAACAACTTGCCTCCCACACCATATATTCTTAATACCTTCCACAGAGCATCTCTATCAACTCTATCATATGCCTTCTCCAGATCCATAAATGCTACATACAAATCCATTTGCTTTTCTAAGTATTTCTCGCATACATTCTTCAAAGCAAACACCTGATCCACACATCCTCTACCACTTCTGAAACCACACTGCTCTTCCCCAATCTGATGCTCTGTACATGCCTTCACCCTCTCAATCAATACTCTCCCATATAATTTACCAGGAATACTCAACAAACTTATACCTCTGTAATTTGAGCACTCACTCTTATCCCCTTTGCCTTTGTACAATGGCACTATGCACGCATTCCGCCAATCCTCAGGCACCTCACCATGAGTCATACATACATTAAATAACCTTACCAACCAGTCAACAATACAGTCACCCCCTTTTTTAATAAATTCCACTGCAATACCATCCAAACCTGCTGCCTTGCCGGCTTTCATCTTCCGCAAAGCTTTTACTACCTCCTCTCTGTTTACCAAATCATTTTCCCTAACCCTCTCACTTTGCACACCACCTCGACCCAAACACCCTATATCTGCCACTCTGTCATCAGACACATTCAACAAACCTTCAAAATACTCATTCCATCTCCTTCTCACATCACCACTACTTGTTATCACCTCCCCATTTACGCCCTTCACTGAAGTTCCCATTTGCTCCCTTGTCTTACGCACTTTATTTACCTCCTTCCAGAACATCTTTTTATTCTCCCTAAAATTTACTGATAGTCTCTCACCCCAACTCTCATTTGCCCTTTTTTTCACCTCTTGCACCTTTCTCTTGACCTCCTGTCTCTTTCTTTTATACTTCTCCCACTCAATTGCATTTTTTCCCTGGAAAAATCGTCCAAATGCCTCTCTCTTCTCTTTCACTAATACTCTTACTTCTTCATCCCACCACTCACTACCCTTTCTAAACAGCCCACCTCCCACTCTTCTCATGCCACAAGCATCTTTTGCGCAATCCATCACTGATTCCCTAAATACATCCCATTCCTCCCCCACTCCCCTTACTTCCATTGTTCTCACCTTTTTCCATTCTGTACACAGTCTCTCCTGATACTTCTTCACACAGGTCTCCTTCCCAAGCTCACTTACTCTCACCACCTTCTTCACCCCAACATTCACTCTTCTTTTCTGAAAACCCATACTAATCTTCACCTTAGCCTCCACAAGATAATGATCAGACATCCCTCCAGTTGCACCTCTCAGCACATTGACATCCAAAAGTCTCTCTTTCGCACGCCTGTCAATTGACACATAATCCAATAACGCTCTCTGGCCATCTCTCCTACTTACATAAGTATACTTATGTATATCTCGCTTTTTAAACCAGGTATTCCCAATCATCAGTCCTTTTTCAGCACATAAATCTACAAGCTCTTCACCATTTCCATTTACAACACTGAACACCCCATGCATACCAATTATTCCCTCAACTGCCACGTTATTCACCTTTGCATTCAAATCACCCGTCACTATAACCCGGTCTCTTGTATCAAAACTACTAACGTACTCACTCAGCTGCTCCCAAAACACTTGCCTCTCATGATCTTTCTTCTCATGCCCAGGTGCATATGCACCAATAATCACCCATCTCTCTCAATCCACTTTCAGTTTTACCCATATCAATCTAGAGTTTACTTTCTTACACTCTATCACATACTCCCACCACTCCTGTTTCAGTAGGGCTACTCCTTCCCTTGCTCTTGCCCTCTCACTAACCCCTGACTTTACTTCCAAGACATTCCCGAACCACTCTTCCCCTTTACCCTTGTTTAAGTTAAACCGCTATTTATGGCATTCTGTGTTTACTGTGGTTACAGTGTTCTGGTAGGGGGCACCTCATTTGTTTGATGTGTTAGTACTAAATATCTGTGATTTAAGTAGTTGCATATATAGGGAATTTTCTTATATATACATGGTATAGTGGTAAACTATTTCAAAATGCCATTTAAGAAAAAAATGAATTATAAAGGTATAGAACATAATTTCTGTTTTTGAGATTGATATTTTGGAATATAGACTTTGGTGTAATGGGCAAAAGTTGAGGTAAAAAAAGTCAGGAATTTGATATGGAAGATGTAGAACTGGAAAAGAAACTGTATGGTGAATAACTTGAAAGGATGTGTGAAGGACAGAGTAGAAAGAGTGACAGGTAGGATTTCCATAGCCCAGGTTGTGAATGACAAAGATAAAGGAATACATGAACTATGGGTATCAAGAGAAATGAGTGTGCAGATACATACTTTGAGCAGAAAGATTCTCACTCTTATGCATAGCACAATCACTGGTAAAACAGGAAAGACAAGAGTATGCTTCAAGTAAAATGATTGTAGTGAGTAATGTCCACATGGTTGCAGTCTTAAGAGAGGGTGAGGAAGGGGATTGTGAATTCATAGGGTGGCAATGTGTAAGTTATTGCTTCATTTTGTAAATGTTTAGGACTAGAAATATGAATGAAAAATAGGAAGGATAAAAGTTAGAAGATGAATGAAATTATAAAGTTAACTACAAAAAACCTAAATGCTCCATTGCTAAATGTATTGACAGTGTCAATTTTGCATGAAAACTACAGGTGGCAACAAAGGTTTCAGGCACAACAGCAACTACTTCTGCAACAACAGTGATGATTGCCAGTCAGCCAGCCATACAGCAAGGACAAGTTGTACAGCTCCCAATAAGTGAGTTATAAACTTAGAGAATATTACGGTAGGAAAAATTTATTCTACACATAGAGCCATAATAATATGACTTCAGAAATGGCATTGTGCTATTTCATGTGTGGGGGATGGCATTAGTGAGGTAGCACAAGGAAACAGACAAAAGAATGACCCAACCCATCCACATGTATATACATAAAGGCCCACACCCATACATATCCATATCTATACATATCAATGTATACATACACAGACATATTTGCTTTGTCGCTGTCTCCCGCGTTAGCGAGGTAGCGCAAGGAAACAGACGAAAGAATGGCTCAACCCACCCACATACACGTATATACATACACGTCCACACACGCAAATATACATACCTATACATCTCAACGTATACATATACATACACACACAGACATATACATATATACACATGTACATAATTCATACTGTCTGCCTTTATTTATTCCCATCGCCACCCCGCCACACATGAAATAACAACCCCCTCCCCCTCATGTTTGTGAGGTAGCACTAGGAAAAGACAACAAAGGCCCCATTCGTTCACACTCAGTCTCTACCTGTCATGTAATAATGCACCGAAACCACAGCTCCCTTTCCACATCCAGGCCCCACAGAACTTTCCATGGTTTACCCCAGATGCTTCACATGCCATGGTTCAATCCATTGACAGCACGTCGACCCCGGTATACCACATCGTTCCAATTCACTCTGTTCCTTGCACGCCTTTCACCCTCCTGCATGTTTGGGCCCCGATCACTCAAAATCTTTTTCACTCCATCTTTCCACCTCCAATTTGGTCTCCCACTTCTCCTCGTTCTCTCCACATTCTCTCCATGTGACCAAACCATTTCAAAACACCCTCTTCTGCTCTCTCAACCACACTCTTTTTATTACCACACATCTCTCTTACCCTATTATTACTTACTCAATCAAACCTCCTCACACCACATACTGTCCTCAAACATCTCATTTCCAGCACATCCACCCTCCTGCGCTCAACTCTATCCATAGCCCACGCCTCGCAACCATACAACATTGTTGGAACCACTATTCCCTCAAACATACCCATTTTTGCTTTCTGAGATAATGTTCTCGACTTCCACACAGTCTTCAAGGCTCACAGAATTTTCGCCCCCTTCCCCACCCTATGATTCACTTCAGCTTCCATGGTTCCATCCACTGCCAGATATCTAAAACACTTCACTTCCTCCAGTTTTTCTTCATTCAAACTTACCTCCCAATTGACTTGACCCTCAACCCTACTGTACCTAATAACCTTACTCTTATTCACATTTACTCTCAACTTTCTTCTTTCACACACTTTACCAAACTCAGTACCAGCTTCTGTAGTTCCTCACATGAATCAGCCACCAGCACTGTATCATCAGCGAACAACAACTGACTCACTTCCCAAGCTCTCTCATCCACAACAGACTGCATATTTGCCCCTCTTTCCAAAACTCTTGCATTCACCTCCCTAACAACCCCATCCATAAACAAATTAACAACCATGGAGACATCACACACCCCTGCCGCAAACCTACATTCACTGAGAACCAATCACTTTCCTCTCTTCCTACACGTACACATGCCATACATCCTCGATAAAAACTTTTCTCTGCTTCTAACCACTTGCCTCCCACACCATATATTCTTAATACCTTCCACAGAGCATCTCTATCAACTCTTATCATATGCCTTCTCCAGATCCATAAATGCTACATACAAATCCATTTGCTTATCTAAGTATTTCTCACATACATTCTTCAAAGCAAACACCTGATCCACACATCCTCTACCACTTCTGAAACCACACTGCTCTTCCCCATTCTGATGCTCTGTACATGCCTTCACCCTCTCAATCAATACCCTCCCATATAACTTACCAGGAATACTCAACAAACTTATACCTCTGTAATTTGAGCACTCATCTTTGTCCCCTTTGCCTTTGTACAGTGGCACTATGCAAGCATTCTGCCAATCCTCAGGCACCTCACCATGAATCATACATACATTAAATAACCTTACCAACCAGTCAACAATACAGTCACCCCTTTTTTAATAAATTCCACTGCATTACCATCCAAACCTGCTGCCTTGCCGGCTTTCATCTTCCGCAAAGCTTTTACTACCTCTTCTCTATTTACCAAATCGTTTTCCCTAACCCTCTCACTTTGCACACCACCTCGACCAAAACACCCTATATCTGCCACTCTATCATCAAACACATTCAACAAACCTTCAAAATACTCACTCCATCTCCTCGCATCACCACTACTTGTTATCACCTTCCCATTAGCCCCCTTTACTGAAGTTTCCCATTTGTTCCCTTGTCTTATGCACTTTATTTACCTCCCAAAATATCTTTTTTTTCTCCCTAAAATTTAATGATACTCTCTCACCCCAACTCTCATTTGCCCTCTTTTTCACCTATTTTCACATATATACACATGCACATATTCATACTTGCTGCCTTCATTCATCCCCATCACCACCCTGCCACACATGAAATAGCACACACACACACCCCACGAGGCAGCACTGGGAATAGACAAAAAAGGCCACATTCATTCACACTCAGTCTCTAGCTGTCATGTGTAATGCACTGAAACCACAGCTCCCTCTCCACATCCAGGCCCCACAAACTTTCCATGTTTTACCCCCAGATGTTTCACATGCCCTGGTTCAATCTATTGACAGCATGTCGATCCTAGTATACCACATCGTTCCAGGTCACTCTATTCCTTGCATGCCTTTCACACTCCTCTATGTTCAGGACCTGATCGCTCAAAATCTTTTTCACTCCAACCTTCCACCTCCAATTTGGTCTCCCACTTCTCCTTGTTCCCTTTACCTCTGACACATATATCCTCTTTGTCAATCTTTCCTCACTCATTCTCTCCATGTAACCAAACTATTTCAACACACCCTCTTCTCTCTCAACCACTCTTTTTATTATCACACATCTGTCTTACCCTTTCATTACTTACTCGATCAAACCACCTTACACCACATATTGTCCTCAGACGTTACATTTCCGACACATCCATCCTCCTCCGCACAACCCTATCTATAGCACATGCCTCACAACCATATAACGTTGTTGGAACCAATATTCCTTCAAACATACCCATTTTTGCTCTCTGAGATAACTTTCTCGTCTTCCACACATTCTTCAATGCTCCCAGAACCTTTGCCCCCTCTCCACCCAGTGACTCACTTCCGTTTCCATGATTCCATCTGCTGCTAAATCCACCCCCAAATATCAAAACACTTCACTTCCTTCAGTTTTTCTCCATTCAAACTTACCTCCCAGTTAACTTCTCCCTCAATCCTACTGAACCTAATAACCATGCTCTTGTTCACATTTACTCTCAGCTTTCTTCTTTCTCACACTTTACCAAACTCTGTCACCAACTTATGCAGTTTCTCACCCGAATCAGCCACCAGTGCTGTATCATCAGCGAACAACAACTGACTCACTTCCCAAGCTCTCTCATCCTCAACAGATTGCATACTTGCCCCTCTCTCCAAAACTCTTGCATTCACCTCCCTAACCACCCCATCCATAAACAAATTAACAACCATGAAGACATCACGCACCCCTGCCGCAAACCAACATTCACTTTCCTCTCTTCCTACTCATACACATGCCTTACATCCTTGGTAAAAACTTTTCACTGCTTCCAACAACTTACCTCCCACACTATATACTCTTAAAACCTTCCACAAAGCATCTCTCAACTCTATCATATGCCTTCTCCAGATCCATAAATGCTACATACAAATCCATCTGTTTTTCTAAGTATTTCTCACATACATTCTTCATAGCAAACACATGATCCACACATCCTCTACCACGTCTGAAACCACAGTGCTCTTCCCCAATCTGATGCTCTGTACCTATGTTGACCCTCTCAATCAATACCCTCCCATATAATTTCCCAGGAGTACTCAACAAACTTATACCTTTGTAATTTGAACACACACCTTTAACCCCTTTGCCTTTGTACAAGGACACTATGCATGCATTCCACCAGTCCTCAGGCACTTCACCATGAATCATACATACATTGAATATCCTTACCAACCAGTCAACAACACAGTCACCCCCTTTTTTTAATACATTCCACTGCAATACCATCCAAACCCGCCACCTTGCCGGCCTTTCATTTTCAGCAAAGCTTTCTCTACCTCTTCTCTGTTTACCAAATCATTCTCCCAGACCCTCTCACTTTACACACCACCTTGACCAAAACACCCTATATCTGCCACTCTGTCATCAAACACATTCAAAAACCTTCAAAATACTTCCCCCAATTTCCCCTCCACATCATCACTACTTGTTATTACCTCCCCATTTGCCCCTTCACTGATTTCCATTTTTCCTTTTCTTACCCCACTTTATTTACCTCCTTCCAAACATCTTTTTATTCTCCCTAAAATTTTAAAGATACTCTCTCACCCAACTCTCATTTGCCCTTTTTTCACCCCTTGCACCTTTCTCTTGACCTCCATGTCCCATCATTTCCCCCCTATTTTTTTCCCGCAAAAATTGTCCAAATGCCTCTCTCTTCTCTTTCACTAAACCTTTTCCTTTATCCCACCACTCACTACCCCTTTCTAATCCCCACCTTTCCCCCATTTCCATGCCCAAAGCATCTTTTGCCAACCATCA